>NC_057813.1:404584202-404612033 GCF_018294505.1 Triticum aestivum | reverse complement strand
CAAGGGAAGGAGGCAGCAGGGTTCGATCGGTTTCAGTTAGCAGCAGTAGCGAAGGAATCACTCGAATTCAGTAACATAGCTACTGCAATCGCTCGGGTTCAGTTAGAGCCCAATGCCTCACTATAGGACCATGAAGTAAGTCTAGAGGGGGGTGATTAGACTACTTGACCAATTAAAAACTTAACCTTTTCCCAATTTTAGAGTTTGGCAGATTTTAGCTATTTTAGGACAAGTCAAGCAATCATCACACAATTCAAGCAAGCATGCAAAGAGTATATAGGCAGCGGAAATTAAAGCATGCAACTTGCAAGAAAGTAAAGGGAAGGGTTTGGATGATTCAAACGCAATTGGAGACACGGATGTTTTTGGCGTGGTTCCGATAGGTGGTGCTATTGTACATCCACGTTGATGGAGACTTCAACCCATGAAGGGTAACGGTTGCGCGAGTCCACGGAGGGCTCCACCCAAGAAGGGTCCACGAAGAAGCAACCTTGTCTATCCCACCATGGCCGTCGCCCACGAAGGACTTGCCTCACTAGCGGTAGATCTTCACGAAGTAGGCGATCTCCTTGCCCTTACAAACTCCTTGGTTCAACTCCACAATCTTGTCGGAGGCTCCCAAGTGACACCTAGCTAATCTAGGAGACACCACTCTCCAAGAAATAACAAATGGTGTGTTGATGATGAACTCCTTGCTCTTGTGCTTCAAATGATAGTCTCCCCAACACTCAACTCTCTCTCATAGGATCTGGATCTGGTGGAAAGACGGTTTGAGTGGAAAGCAACTTGGGGAAGGCTAGAGATCAAGATTCATATGGTAGGAATGGAATATCTTGGCCTCAAGACATGAGTAGGTGGTTCTCTCTCAGAAATGGTAAGTTGGAAGTGTAGGTTTAGTCTGATGGCTCTCTCCACGAATGAAGAGGAGGTGGAGGGGTATATATAGCCTCCACACAAAATGTAACCGTTACACACAATTTACCAAACTCGGTGGGACCGAATCGTTAAACTCGGTTGGACCGATTTAGTAAACATAGTGACCGTTAGTGATTTTCGGTGGGACTGACATGAATCTCGGTGAGACCGATTCGGTTAGGGTTAGGGCATAACGTAATCTCGGTCAGACCGATTACACAAACTCGGTGAGACCGATTTTGGTAATTAGCTAACCAGAGAGTTGGTCACGTAAACTCGGTGGGACCGATTTGCTCTTTTCGGTGAGATCGAAATGTTACAAAAAGGAAACAGAGAGTTTACATTGCATTCTCGGTGGGACCGATCGCTCACTTCGGTTAGACCGAAATGTTACTAAGGGAAACAGAGAGATTGCAACCCCATCCCGGTGAGACCGAGATCCCTATCGGTAAGACCGATTTGCTTAGGGTTTGTGGCAGTGGCTATGACTTTTGGAGTCGGTGGCGCCGGATTGGAAGAATCGGTGTGACCGATTTTGGCTTTAGGTTTAGGTCATTTGTGGATGTGGGAAAGTAGTTGAGGGTTTTGGAGCATATCACTAAGCACATGAAGCAAGATGCTCATTAAGCAACACCGCATCCCTTCTTGATAGTATTGGCTTTTCCTATAGACTCAATGTGATCTTGGATCACTAAAATGTAAAATGAAGAGTCTTGAGCTTTTGAGCTTGAGCCAATCCTTTGTCCTTAGTATTTTGAGGGATCCACTTTCATCATCCATGCCATGCCATTCATTGAGCTTTCCTGAAATAATAGTCTTGGAATAGCATTAGCTCAATGAGCTATATGTTGTTATGAATTACCAAAACCACCTAGGGATAGTTGCACTTTCAATCTCCCCCTTTTTGGTAATTGATGACAACATATAGATCAAAGCTTCGACAAAAGATAATAAAATTTAAATAACATCGTCGCTTTGAGAAGTATGTGATAAGCAAGAGCTCCCCCTAAATTTGTGCATAGTTTTAGATTTGCTTTGGACTGCAAATGCACAATGAATTAGACTCATGGGTTACTCTTCCATGTCACATACATCTTGGTGGAGCGCTCAAAATAATAAACAATGAATACATGCACTCATCACCAAGCATAGTGAGTGATCACATAAGATAGATAGGATAATATCAAGCATGCATAAGTGTAGCTTTTGATCAAACACATGATCATCAATGTCTCACAAGCATAGTATCTCAACCAAAAGCAAACAAAGATCAAATAAAGCAAGAGAGAACAAAAGCAACACTCTCTCTCTCTCTCGAAGCCTGTGATCTATACATTTTTCTCCCCCTTTGGCAACAAGTTACTAAAAAGTTCATAGAAAATGCATAGTGCTAGATCGACTCTCGGGCTTGATCTTCTGGTGGTGGTGTCCTGATAAATCCAAGGACGAAGGCTTCAGTTGATGTAGAGGATGCTGGAGTAGATGCTGAAGCTGGTTGCACTGGAGCTGAAGGGGCAGTAGCTGGTGCTGAAGATGTTGCTCTAGTGTCTGGCACTGGCACAGCAACTGACCTCTGGGCTCTAGGCACTCTGGCAAAGACATTTGTGGTTGTCTTGCCCTTCCTCTCATGCATGTCATCCTGCAGCTGCTCCACAACTGACTGAATCTCAGTTACCTTGACATCTAGATCATAGAACTTTTGTTCCATGATTCTCTCCAGGCTCTCCTGATTCTGAGTTAAGGTGGCCAACCCCTTCTCAATCCTTAGAGATGATGCTATCAAGTAACCAAGCTGCTCCTGCCTGTTTTTCAAGAAATACTCAGATGCCTCCTCTTGAGTTGGCATCTTGGCAGCCTTCTCCTTCCTTGCCTTCTCCTTCTTCTCTTGAGCTTGAACTGATGATGGATCATCCTCATTCATGACAACCTCATTGTCCTCAAAGTCTGGATATAGTGGAAAGTGTTCCTTATCCAACTGATATTTTCCTGTGCCCATCTTTGAGTTTATCAATTCTTGAATCTGAGGTGCAAATCCACAGCTCCTCTTCTGATCTGCTGCAGTCCTCTTGATTGTTTCAATGATCAGGCTCATGACTTTGAACTTTTGTAGCACATCAAATAAATGCAACATATTGATGGCATGCCCTCTGATCATGTTATGGTCACCAGACTTGGGCAACAAAGTGTGCCTCAGAATCCAATTTATAGTAGGCAGCCCTGACAACAGAAAATGGACTGATCCAAAAGAGAAAGTCTCTAGGGCTTTGTCTGGAATTTCCTTGTACATGTGAGCCATTGAATTGTGACCCATCTTCTTCTTCGCATAATTGTCTAGGTCATCCTCATTCTCCTTGGGGGCATTTATCAGTTTTCCCCATTCTCCTACAGTGATTGGTACCTTGTACCTTCAGACATCCAAACAATTCTTCCATCTGGGTAGAAGTGTGATGTGGAGTAGAACTGCATGATAAGCTCACCATTCCAATTTGTGAGCTTTTGCCCAACAAAATCTGCAACTCCACAAGCAACAAAGCTGTCTTGCACTCCAGGATAGTGTTGTTCATTTTCCTTGATGAATTTCCAGTCAACCCACCTCATGTCATAAACTATGGGCTTCTTGTCCAATAAGATTGTCTCATAGAAGTCCTGATGTTCCTTTGTATGGAACCTGTAATCAACAGCAGTTCTTCTTCTTGTGGCATATGGATCTGCCATTCTCCATAGTCTTAGCCCTGAATCCTTCCTGATTCTCATGTCCTCAGCCACTGGATGGGTATCATTGTGATCTGGTATCTTTGGCTTGAGTTTCCTTAGAACCTGTCCTTCTTCATCTTCTTCCTCAGCAATCTCAGGCACTTGGGCCTTGTTCTTCTCAGCAGCTGGAATACTCCTGGTATTCCTCTTTGGTGTAGACTTGGCCTTGGGGGCAGCTTTGGGTGCTTCCTTGGGCTTAGATGTTGCAGCCCCTGATCTGATTGCATCACCCATAAGCTTAGGTGCCTTTTGAGCTGGTGCAGCAAGTTCTTCCTCTTCCATCATGGAAGGTTTCCCAAAAACTCTGGCTATGGTCTTCTTGACCCTTTCCTTCCTCTTCTTGCTTTCATCAACTGGCTCTTTGGGATCAGGATTCACAGGCAGTTGAGTTGATGCTCTGGCCTTGGGCATAGGTTGCCTTCTTGCAGGCCTTTTAATCTTCATGCCTGGCTTTATATCCTTTGTTGAGCCAATTTCCTTCTTGAGCACCACTTTCTTGGAAGTAGCCTCATCTTCCTCAGCCTTGTAATCTTCATCCTCTGAATCTGAAGTTCTTTTCCTCCTTTGCCTAGTTGCAGCCTTTGGCAAATTGCTAGGAGTACCTCTGCTCCCTTCATCTGAGGTTGAGGGACTAGTGCCCTCACTCAAGTCCATCTGTTCTTCTGGCATGTTCTGGCTGTCACTTTGATCAGACATACTGCAAAAGCTGACTGCTGACCCTGTGAAGAGTTATAGATGAGATAGAAAAGATGAGCATCACAAAATGCAGAGGTTTTTGCAAAAGAATGACTCAAAAGTTCAGGTTTAGTTTTCCACAGAAAGCATTTCGGATCCACCGATTTTCAAACTCGGTGATACCGAAGCAGTTTTGGAACCAAAACTGATGATCTCGGTTGGACCGACTTTTAGTTCGGTGGTACCGAGACTGCTAGGGTTTCACAGAGTCCTCAAATCGGTTGCACCGATTAGTAATTCTCGGTCAGACCGAGAGTCATTAGTGCAATGGCATAAGCCAAATCGGTGAGACCGAGTTTTTCAACTCGGTGGGTCCGAGATGGTTTCGGCGGAAACCTAACCCTAAAAATTTGAATCACATCTAATCTATGAACTACTTTGGCTGGATAGAAGAGTTTCAATCGTGGCAAGAATCAATAAGAGTACAATGTGCTAGGAATCAGATGTGGATAGCACAAAGATCAAGTCCATACCCTAACTTGGCGGTGGACTTGCTACGGTGGCAACGGCGGAGACGAAATCCGTTGATGGCGGCGGAGACCAGCGACAGGAGGCTGCTGGCAATGAGGAGACGATACGGAGACCACGATGGCAGAGCGAGCTGTTGCGCGGGCGAAGGGTTTCGGAGAAATTTCCAAAATTTTGCCCGTGTCTATATATAGCCCGACCCTGTCGGTGTGACCGAGTGGAACAACTCGGTGGCACCGAGATGCATAACTGTGTTCAGTTATAGCAACTCGGTGAGACCGAAAAGTTCAAATCGGTTGCACCGAGATGGAAAAATCAGATCAACTTAATGATCTCGGTAGGACCGAAATGGAAGAATCGGTCAGACCGAGAATCACAAAGAGGTTTTGGAAGTTTAAGTCTATGACGAATCGGGGACTCCGAGTGCTCCTCACATAGAGTGGTTCGAATCTGACTTGATCAAATTTTGTGATGTAGCATGAATAGAGTTTGAGACGAGAAACGCATAGATAGCTATAGGCATTCTTGTCCATCCACTTGGCACAAAGAAGAGAAACCAAACAAACAAAACAACAAGTGGATGTTCTTGAATGAGTAAAATATGCACCAACATGCTCACACAATAAGATGGCAAATGAAATATGTGGCAAAGCATGCACAACCAATTCTAGCATCTATCAAACAATTGGCGATGACTAGGTCATCTATATATGAGTATATTGACTTAGGAGTCAAATGAGAACATTTGATCATAGGTCATACTCATCGTTTAAGCTCAAGTGGGGTTACCACTTTTACATAATGCATTAATGTGTTCACACCATTAGAGTTGCTTTGACTCAATTCTTTGAGTTAAGCTCCCCCTAGATGTGAGATCCCCCCTTAGAGGGATGAACTAACATTGGGTTTTGTCGATGATGACTTCATGTAGGTGTCGAAGATGTAGATGTTCAATGTTGATGTAGATCATTTGGAGCAATCCTTTGGAGTGAGTTGCACTTTCAACTTGCCTACATGGGTTAGTCCCACAAGGAACAAACAAGAATATCCATAGACATAGAGTGATGCACACACAAAATGATGTCCAAGAAAACATTAGATTACCTTGTCCCTTGCCTTTCCAACAAGAGGGTTTGTGACTCCTTGAACTAGTGCAAGATGTGAAAGTTGATTGCACTTGTTCTTGCCAAAATGATATGAGTGAAGAATGTTGGCGGAGTCACCCTCAAGAACTCTCTAGTTCTTCTTCTTCGGGATCCACATCATCTTGATGGGAATCCTTGGAGTTGTAGTTGTACTTGATGAAGTAGAACTTGACGTAGTCTTGGGGACCCACTTGAACAAGGCTTTAGGTGCTTCTTCAAATGCATCAATCTCTTCTTGAAGCTTGTCCTTGCCTTTGTTCTTGTGGTCTTGTGGTGGAAGATCATCTTGAGCTTGTGTACCCTTGAAGGAAGTAGGATCATACTTCTCTTGTTGAGGAACAAACTTTGTCTTGGGGTATTGATCTTCTTCCCACTCAACTCCATTGGCGTTGAACTTTCGTTCAAAACCAACACCTTGATTCTTCCGGTGCCTTCCTTGCTTGCGTACAATTTCCTCGAATTGCTTACTCCCGGCAAGGCTCTTGTAAACACCTTTCTCTATAATTCCTTTCAATAAACTATTTTCTTGCTCAAGTGTAACTTGGCTAAGAGAATCATTAGTGGAATCAAGAGAACTACTAGAAGCAACAACATTGGATTTAACATTATTATTGTTACTACTAGAGGAAGTATCTTTCTTGTACTTGTTACTAGACTTGACTTGAGGCATGTAAGTAGATAAGAGTAAACGCTTGGCAATGTAAGAAGAACTTTTCTTGCGGAGATCATCATTGATTGCCTTTAAGAACTCATGCTCTTGCTCAAGATTGAGCTTTTCAAAGCGTAACTTCTCATGAGCCCTTAAAAGTTCTCGATGATCTTCGAAGATAGTTTCATGAGCCAACTTAAGAGTGTTTAGTTCTTTAGTTGGAAGCT
This sequence comes from Triticum aestivum, assembly GCF_018294505.1. Classification (NCBI taxonomy): domain Eukaryota; kingdom Viridiplantae; phylum Streptophyta; class Magnoliopsida; order Poales; family Poaceae; genus Triticum; species Triticum aestivum. The sequence goes on along the minus strand of NC_057813.1, from coordinate 404,605,140 downwards.
CAATTTTCTCCTTATCATTGTCATTCGTTTGATTAGCATGATTAATTTACGTTTCATCATAGTATTCATCACTAGAGTTGTCAACAAGTAAATCATCATCCACAAGCAAGTCATCTTCATCACTATTGAAATCAACATACTCGGGATGTGTTACCTTTGGACCTTTGGCCATGAAGCATCTTCCAATTCCTTCATTTGGTGAGTCAAATATGTCGTAGGAGTTGGTTGACACAAGTGCTAGACCGGCAACACCTTCATCTTGAGTATGTTCGGAGTCGGGGTGATAGCTTCTCTCGGAGTGATTGTTGGAGTCGGAGCCGGAAACCCATTCAACAACATGAGCTTGATGTCTTCGTTTTGTGTAGCTCCTTGATGACTTGTCCTTCCTTTCCGAATCCTTGCTTCTCCGTGAGGGTCTTCGTTCATAACGATCATCTCTACTCCTCCTCTCTCTTGGTGGTGAATCTTCTCTTTTGCTTCTTCTTTTTGGAGAATCTTCTCTTCTTTTGTAGGGTGCCGCACACTTATTGGAGTAGTGTCCAGGCTTCCCACAATTGTAGCAATTGCGCTCTCGACTAGAAGATCTCTTGTCATGATAAGACCTTGACTTGGAGCTTCTTTCTTTGCTTCTACTCTTGTAGAATTTGTTGAAGTTCTTCACCATTAAGCTCAATTATTCATTGAAGGTTTGTTTCTCACTTGATGATGTGGGGGCTTCACTTGAGGCTTTGTAAGCACCACTTGACTTGTTGTGAAGTTCCTCCTTATCCTTGAGTGACATCTCATGAGCAACAATTCTTCCAATGACTTCTGTTGGCTTGAGATTTTTGTAGTTTGGCATCATTTGGATCAATGTGCACACGGTATCATACTTTCCATCCAATGCTCTTAGGATCTTCTTGATGATGAATCTGTCGGTCATCTCTTCACTCTCTAAGCCGGCAATCTCATTTGTGATAAGTGCAAGCCTAGAGTACATTTCAGCGACACCTTCACCATCCTTCATTTTGAACTTGTCAAGCTGACTTTGGAGCACATCCAACTTGGATTCCTTGACGGATTCGGTACCTTCATGCATATCAATCAAAGTATCCCAAATTTCCTTTGCATTCTCAAGACGGCTGATTTTGTTGAACTCTTCGGGGCACAACCCGTTGAAGATGATATCACAAGCTTGAGCGTTGTATTGCAGCATCTTCAATTCTTCCGCATTCGCTTCACGGTTCGGTTCTCTCCAATCAAAGAATTCACCTTGCAAGCCAATACAAATAATTGCCCAAACGGCGGGGTTATGTCCGAGAATATGCATTTTCATCTTATGCTTCCAACTAGCAAAATTTGTACCATCAAAGTAAGGACCTCTACGGTGATAATTTCCCTCGCTAGACGCCATACTCTCCTAGGTTGTGAAACCAAGACTATGACCACCAAAAGCTATGGAAATCAAAGCAAATGGAGACCAAAGCTCTGATACCACTTGTAGGACCTTGAAGTAAGTCTAGAGGGGGGTGATTAGACTACTTGACCAATTAAAAACTTAACCTTTTCCCAATTTTAGAGTTTGGCAGATTAGCTATTTTAGGACAAGTCAAGCAATCATCAAACAATTCAAGCAAGCATGCAAAGAGTATATAGGCAGCGGAAATTAAAGCATGCAACTTGCAAGAAAGTAAAGGGAAGGGTTTGGAGGATTCAAACGCAATTGGAGACACGGATGTTTTTGGTGTGGTTCCGATAGGTGGTGCTATCGTACATCCACGTTGATGGAGACTTCAACCCACGAAGGGTAACGGCTGCGCGAGTCCACGGAGGGCTCCACCCAAGAAGGGTCCACGAAGAAGCAACCTTGTCTATCCCACCATGGCCGTCACCCACGAAGGACTTGCCTCACTAGCGGTAGATCTTCATGAAGTAGGCGATCTCCTTGCCCTTAAAAACTCCTTGGTTCAACTCCACAATCTTGTCGGAGGCTCCCAAGTGACACCTAGCCAATCTAGGAGACACCACTCTCCAAGAAGTAACAAATGGTGCGTTGATGATGAACTCCTTGCTCTTGTGCTTCAAATGATAGTCTCCCCAACACTCAACTCTCTCTCTCAGAGGATTTGGATCTGGTGGAAAGAGGGTTTGAGTGGAAAGCAACTTGGGGAAGGCTAGAGATCAAGATTCATATGGTAGGAATGGAATATCTTGGCCTCAACACATGAGTAGGTGGTTCTCTCTCAAAAATGGTAAGTTGGAAGTGTAGGTTTAGTCTGATGGCTCTCTCCACGAATGAACAGGAGGTGGAGGGGTATATATAGCCTCCACACAAAATCTAACCGTTACACACAATTTACCAAACTCAGTGGGACCGAATTGTTAAACTCGGTCGGACTGATTTAGTAAACCTAGTGACGGTTAGTGATTTTCGGTGGGACTGACATGCATCTCGGTGAGACCGATTCGGTTAGGGTTAGGGCATAACATAATCTCGGTGAGACCGATTACACAAACTCGGTGAGACCGATTTTGGTAATTAGCTAACCAGAGAGTTGGTCAGGTAAACTCGGTGGGACCGATTTTCTCTTTTCGATGAGACCGAAATGTTACAAAAAGGAAACAGAGAGTTTACATTGCAATCTCGGTGGGACCGATCGCTCACTTCGGTTAGACCGAAGCGTTACGAAGGGAAACAGAGAGATTGCAACCCCATCTCGGTGATACCGAGATCCCTATCGGTAAGACCGATTTGCTTAGGGTTTGTGGCAGTGGCTATGACTTTTGGAATCGGTGGTGCCGGATTGGAAGAATCGGTGTGACCGATTTTGGCTTTAGGTTTAGGTCATTTTTGGATGTGGGAAAGTAGTTGAGGGTTTTGGAGCATATCACTAAGCACATGAAGCAAGATGCTCATTAAGCAACACCTCATCCCTTCTTGATAGTATTGGCTTTTCCTATAGACTCAATGTGATCTTGGATCACTAAAATGTAAAATGAAGAGTCTTGAGCTTTTGAGATTGAGCCAATCCTTTGTCCTTAGTATTTTGAGGGATCCACTTTCATCATCCATGCCATGCCATTCATTGAGCTTTCCTGAAATAATAGTCTTGGAATAGCATTAGCTCAATGAGCTATATGTTTCTATGAATTACCAAAACCACCTAGGGATAGTTGCACTTTCACTCGCTCGGGTTCAGTTAGAGACCAATGCCTCGCACACATGCGCATACGTGTTTGAGATAAACGCTCATCGCTCGGCCCCTGACCACCCACTGTAACCGGGAACTCCCCAAAATTTTCCTCGCCCTCGCTTCTACCATGATTTTTTCTGTCATGGACAGCCCAAAGAATGTCATGTAGTTGTGTCTCCGGCCCGCCCAGGACGAAAAGCCCATTTTCTGTCATGATTATTTGTCATAGAAGTAGGAGCCCACCACACCTATGATGATATCTGGTCTTGTCACAATTATCATCATAGAAGTGTCATAAGTATGACAGAAAAAAATTTGTTCGGCCCAAAATGTCACGGATGTGTCTTTTTTTTGTAGTGGTGACATAGATCATATTCACCATTTCGACCTTGGGGGAAATTGCTTCTGCCCTCCTGTGTTCGGTGGGCGAGGCTCTTCATCGTCGTCCTCGCTGAGCGGCCTTTTTCGCTTGTACTCGGCGTTGAGCTTGCCGACCTGTTTAAACACCCAACAGTTTCTGTTGGTGTGATTGGTAGGTTTATCGGGGGTGCCATGAATCTGGCAAGGCCAATCAAGTATTCTGTCCAAACTAGATGGACCATCTTTGTTTCCTTTGAATGGCTTCTTCCGCTGACCGAATTTTGAGCCACTGAATCCGGCGTTCACCATCGTGTCTTCTGTATTGTTTCGACGCTTGTTCTTGTCGCATCGTGGTTTGCCATTGTCGTCTCTGACTTCTGAGGTGCCTGGGTCACTGGTGCTATTGCTTCTACGAGTGAGCTAGCTATCTTCTCCCGCGCAAAAGCGGGTCATAAGTGCGGTAAGGGCTGTCATGGACTTCGGTTTCTCTTGACCGAGGTGTCGGGCGAGCCACTCATCTCGGACGCTGTGTTTGAAGGCCGCGAGGGCTTCGGCGTCCGGACAATCCACAATCTGTTCTTTTTAATTAAGAACCTGGCCCAAAGCTTCCGGGCTGATTCACCGGGTTGTTGGATTATGTGACTAAGGTCATCAGCATCCGGGGGACAAACATAGGTACCTTGGAAGTTGTCTCTAAAGGCGTCGTCCAAGTCTTCCCAGCTTCCAATAGAGTTTTCTGGGAGGCTATTAAGCCAATGCCATGTTGGTCCCTTAAGTTTTAGGGGGAGGTACTTGATGGCATGGAGGTCATCACCGCGGGCCATATGGACATGGAGAAGAAAGTCTTCAATCCATACTGTGGGATCTGTGGTGCCATCATATGATTCAATGTTTACGGGTTTAAATCCTTCCGGGAACTGGTGCTCCATTACTTCATCAGTGAAGCATAGAGGGTGTGCAGCTCCTCTGTATCGGGCGACGTCACGGCGTAGTTCGGATGGAGTCTGTATGCGGTTTTCGGCCCGTGTGAGGTTGTGTGTACCGCGCCAGGCTTGATGGTTATCTTCTCGCGCTGGTGCATGCCCTCGTGATCCATAAATTGATCTTGTATGACCGGCTCTATTGTCCAGGTCCTGTCGCAGGTCGTGTGTGCGTCCTGCGGCCGTTGTTTCTCTGCCTCTAGGGAGAGGTGGCGTAGGTTGGTGTTCGGCTTGGGTTGCCGCTCTGTCCTGACCACGAGGTGGCCGGTCAGGTCCGTCAGCCACGTTACGTGCTGTCGGTATAGGCTCTGGGACCTCTTCATCAAATTGGGAGAGCAACCCGCGCTTTGGGTAACTTTTAGTTGGGCGCTCGAGGCCGTATTCCTCGGCTGCCAGGACATTAGTCCATCTGTCGTTGAGTAAATCCTGGTTGGCTTGAAGTTGCTACCGCTTTTTTTCAGGCTTCTTGTTGTGGCTATTAGCCGGCGCTTGAAGCGCTCTTGTTCGAGGGTGTCCTATGGTACAATGAAGTCTTCGTCTCCCAGGCTCTCATCCTCTTCGAAGGTCGGTAGGTAGTTACTATCCTCCGAGCCCTCGTTCCTGATAGGATCATCGGGGTTGACTTGCCCCCCTCCCAATCATCCTTCTCAGATGTTGGTTTGACAGGGGATTCTTGGTCTTCGGCGTTATCCGGAGTATTGTTGTCTCTGGTGCCGGTATTACTGTCTTTTTCTCGGCGTGGTTTAGAGCGGCGCCGCTGACGACGACACTTTGGTGGAGCCACAGGAGAATTATTCTCGACTGGGTCCATCCCACCTTCTTCGTCATCCTCTTTGGGTGTGTCCACCATATACACGTTGTATGTGGAAGTAGCTGTCCAGCATCCGGTAAGTGGCGGGTTCTGGCTTTGCTCTTCTCTGGCATCGTCATCCATGTCGTCGATGTCCTCAGAAGCGTAATCGAGCATGTTGGTTAAGTCCTCGAAAGTGGTTATGAAGTGGGTGGTGGGTGGGACATAAAATTCCCCTCTCTCAGCCCCTAGTGCGGGCCGGGCATAGTTCAGCAGCGATCCTTCTGCAATGGCGAGAGATCGCATTAAGTCCAGAGCCTCGTTTAAGAGTGGGGTCTGGACAGGGAAGCGAGAATCCGTGGAGTGGGGCAGGACAGGAGTTCCCTGGCCGAGCTCGTATAACATGGACCTCAAGAGTTTGGAGTTGATGTAAGGAGGTGAGTCTGGCTCGATGGGGATAGAGAGAGCCTGGGGTGACTCCGGGCTGGCCAGTGAAATGATCGCCTCTGTATCTTCGGTGTTGAGCTCTATGGCTGCGGAGAGTCCGGCGGGTTCTAAACTCCCGTCTTCATACTTGATGAGGTGCTCTGCATCTGGAGCTATGGTTGAGGCCGTGAACCCTTGGAAGATCAAGTCTCCCTGAATATCAGCAACGTAGCTTAGGTTTCCAAACCTGATCTGATGACCAGGGGCGCAGCTGTCGATCTTCTCCAGATGACCAATGGAATTGGCACGCAGTGCGAAGCCGCCGAATACGAAGATTTGGCCGGGGAGAAAGTCTCCCTCAGGGCGGGATTGTTGTGGATGGTTGATGGAGCCATCGAGCCTTCTGGTGACGACACAGGGGAACTCTCAATGAAAGCACCAATATTGGTGTCAAAACCGGCAGATCTCGGGTAGGGGTCCCGAACTGTGCGTCTAAGGATCGAAGGTAACAAGGAGGCAGGGGACACGATGTTTACCCAGGTTTGGGCCCTCTTAATGGAGGTAATACCCTACTTCCTGCTTGATTGACTTTGATGAATATAGGGGTTACAAGAGTTGATCTACGTCGAGATCATTATGGCTAAACCCTAGATGTCTAGCTTGTATGATTGTGATCTTTCCCTATGAACTAAACCCTCTGGTTTATATAGACACTGGAGAGATCTAGGGTTGTACAGGTTCAGTTACAGAGAAAGGAAGGTACATGATCCGAGCACCAAGCTTGCCATCCACGCAAAGGTGAGTCCCATCCGGACACGGGGAAGGTTCTTCTATCTCGTATCTTGATGGCCCATCAGTCCGGCCCATATCACATAGCTCGTACGCCGAGGACCCCTTAGTCCAAGACTCCTTCACATAATGGGCTAGGCATAACTTGCTTTAGCATTAATATTTTGAAAGACATGGTTGTTTACTGAGATGCTTGAGTATTGAAATCTTCATGTCAAAACTAGACTATTGCTTTGTATCATATAAAAGTCCAAATGTCCAGTTACAAAGAAAAAAATATGTGATGAACATGTTAAGCAGCATTCCACATCAAAAAATGTGTTTTTATCGTTTACCTACTTGAGAACGAGCAGGAATTAAGCTTGGGGATGCTGACACATTGTTATGTCTCTAACGTATCTATAATTTTTTATTGTTCCATGCTATTATATTACCCGTTTTGGATGTTTATGGGCTTTACTTTAAACTTTTGTATCATTTTTGGGACTAACCTACTAACCGGAGGCCCAGCCCGAATTGATGTTTTTTTGCCTATTTCAGTGTTTCTAAGAAAAGGAATATCAAACGGAGTCCAAATGGTATGAACCCTTCGGGAGCGATCTTTTTGGAACATATGCAAACCAGGAGACTTGGAGTGGGCGTCAAGAGTAAACGAGGCGGCCACGAGGGTGCCCGGCGCGCCCTAGGGGGGTGGGTGCGCCCCCACCCTCGTGGGCCCCTCGTGGCTCCACCAACCTACTTCTTCCTCCTATATATATCCACGTACCCCGAGAACATCCAAGAGCACCACGAAAACCTAATTCCACCATCGCAACCTTCTGTATCCGCGAGATCCCATCTTGGAGCCTTCGTCGGCGCTCCGCCGGAGAGGGAATCGACCACGGAGGGCCTCTACATCATCTCCAAGGCCTGTCCGATGAGTTGTGAGTAGTTTACCACAGACCTTCGGGTCCATAGTTATTAGCTAGATGGCTTCTTCTCTCTCTTTGAATCTCAATACAAAGTTCTCCTCGATCTTCTTGGAGATCTATTCAATGTAACATTTTTTGCGGTGTGTTTGTCGAGATCCAATGAATTGTGGGTTTATGATCAATTTTATCTATGAGAAATATTTGAATCTCCTCTGAATTCTTTTATGTGTGATTAGTTATCTTTGCAAGTCTCTTTGAATTATCATTTTGGTTTGGCCTACTAGATTGATCTTTCTTGCAATAGGAGAAGTGCTTAGCTTCGGGTTCAATCTTGCAGTGTCATTTCCCAGTGACAGCAGGGGCAACAAGGCACGTATTGTATTATTGCCATCGAGGATAAAAAGATGGGGTTTATATCATATTTCTTGAGTTTATCCCTCTACATCATGTCATCTTTCTTAATGCGTTACTCTGTTCTTATGAACTTAATACTCTAGATGCAGGCAGGAGTCGGTCGATGTGTGGAGTAATAGTAGTAGATGCAGAATCATTTCAGTCTACTTGATGCGGACGTGATGCCTATATACATGATCATGCCAAGATACTCTCATAACTATGCACTTTTCTATCAATTACTTGACAGTAATTTGTTCACCCACTGTAATACTTTTGCTATCTTGAGAGAAGCCACTAGTGAAACCTATGGCCCCCGGGTCTATATTTTATCATATAAGTTTCCATCTATCTTTATTTTGCAATCTTTACTTTCCAATCTATATCATAAAAATACTAAAATATTTATCTTATCTTATTATCTCTATCAGATCTCACTTTCGCAAGTTACCGTGAAGGGATTGACAACCCCTTTATCGTGTTGGTTGTGAGGTTCTTGTTTGTTTGTGTAGGTACGAGGGACTTTTGAGGAGCCTCCTACTGGATTGATACCTTGGTCAAAAACTAAGGGAAATACTTACGCTACTTTGCAGCATCACGCTTTCCTCTTCAAGGGAAAACCAACGCAGTGCTCAAGAGGTAGCACACGTCTCCAACGTATCTATAATTTTTGGTTGTTCCATGCTGTTATATTATCATTCTTGAATGTTTACAATCATTTTATAGCAACTTTATATCATTTTTGGCACTAACCTATTGACATAGTGCCCAGTGCCAGTTGTTATTTTTGCTTTTTTTTACTTCGTAGAAAATCGATACCAAATGGAGTCCAAACACAATGAAACTTTTTGGTGTTTTTTCTGGACTAGAAGACACCTGTTGGGCCAAAGAAGTACCAGAGGGGGCTCCGAGGGGAGCACAATTCACCTAGGTGCGCCTGGGGGCCCAGGTGCGCCCTGGTGGGTTGTGCCAACCTCGGCCGCCCCCGCACCACCTCTTTGCTCTATAAATACCCCAATATTCTAGAAACCCTAGGGGAGTCGACGAAAAACAATTTCAGCCGCCGCAAGTTCCGGAAACCACATATTCAATCTAGACACCATCATGGAGGGGTTCATCATCCTCATTGGTGCCTCTCCGATGATGCCTGAGTAGTTCATTGTAGACCTATGGGTCTGTAGTTAGTAGCTACATGGCTTCGTCTCCCTCTTTTGATTCTCAATACAATGGTCTCTTGGAGATCTATTTGATGTAACTCTTTTTTGCGGTGTGTTTGTTGGGATCCGATGAACTTTGAGTTTATGATCATATCTATGTTTTTATCCATGAAAGTTATGTGAGTCTTCTGATCTCTTATATGCATGATTACTTATAGCCTCGTATTTATTCTTCGAATCTTTGGTTTGGTTAGGCCGACTAGATTGATTTTTCTTGCCATGGGAAGAGGTGCTTTGTGATGGGTTCGATCTTACGGTGCTCAATCCCAGTGACAGAAGGGGAAATGACACGTATGTATCATTGCTATTAAGGATAACAAGATGGGGTTTATTCCTACATGAATAGATCTTGTCTACATCATGCCAACGTTCTTATTGCATTACTCCGTTTTTCCATGAACTTAATACACTAGATGCATGCTGGATAGCGATCGATATGTGGAGTAATAGTAGTAGATGCAGGCAGGAGTTGGTCTACTAATCTTGGATGTGATGCCCATCTAATGATCATTGCGTGGATATCGTCATAATTATTTGAAGTTCTATCAATTGCCCAACAATAATTTGTTTACCCACCGTATGCTATTTTTCTCGAGAGAAGCCACTAGTGAAATCTACGGCCTCGGGTCTATTTTCTCATCATATACTTTCAGATCTATATTTCTATTTGCCTTTTTATTTATTTGCCACTTTTATTTTCAGATCTATATTATCAAAAACCCAAAAATACCACGCTGAATTTTATTTGCATCTATAAATCTACTACAATTCTATCTCGTCAACTTAACAATTTCTGGCGCCGTTACCCAAAAGGGATTGACAACCCCTTTAACACGTCGGGTTGCAAGTATTTGTTCTTTGTGTGAAGGTACCATTTACGTAGTGTTGCGTGGGTCTCCTACTAGTTCGATAACCTTGGTCTCATCAGTGAGGGAAATACCTATCGTTGTTGTGTTGCATCATCCCTTCCTCTTTGGGGAAATACCGACGTAGTTCAAGCCGCATCACTCAACACCCTGGTTCAGCACGCCACTAGTCGCGACATCCTTCACCGCCTCACTAACATGCGCGTCATACCCAACATCTTTCTCTTTGGGAATGATGTCATCCTCTTCTGTCACCCCGATGAGCATGACCTACTGGCGCTCCAGGGCATCCTCAAGTTCTTTGGCGAAGCCTCGGGCCTCAAGACCAACTTGCGAAGTGCTCTGCGACGCCCATATGCTCCACGCCTGAGACAGCTGATGACCCACAAGTGTAGGGGGTCTATCGTACTCCTTTCAATAAGTAAGAGTGTCAAACCCAACGAGGAGCAAAATGACAAGCGATTTTCAGTAAGGTATTCTCTGCAAGCACTGAAATTATCAGTAACAGATAGTTTTGTGATAAGGTAATTCGTAACGGGTAACAAGTAATGAAAGTAAATAAGATGCAGCAAGATGGCCCGATCCTTTTTATAGCAAAGGACAAGCCTGGACAAACTCTTATACAGAGAAAAACTCTCCCGAGGACACATGGGAATTATCGTCAAGCTAGTTTTCATCACACTCATAAGATTCGCGTTCGTTACTTTGATAATTTGATATGTGGGTGGAACGGTGCAAGCATCCCACTTATGGTTAACCCCTATTGCAAGCATCCGCAACTACAAAAGAAGTATTAAGGTAAACCTAACCATAGCATGAAACATATGGATCCAAATCAGCCCCTAACGAAGCAATGCATAAACTAGGGTTTAAGCTTCTGTCACTCTAGCAACCCATCATCTACTTATTACTTCCCAATGCCTTTGTCTAGGCCCAAACAATGGTGAAGTGTCATGTAGTCGATGTTCACATAACACCACTAGCATACATCTTATCAAAATATCGAACGGATACCAAATTCACATGACTACTTATAGCAAGACTTCTCCCATGTCCTCAGGAACAAATGTAACTACTCACAAATCATATTCATGTTCATAATCAGAGGGGTATTAATATGCATATAGGATCTGAACATATGGTCTTCCACCGAATAAACCAACTAGCATCAACTACAAGGAGTAATCAACACTACTAGTAACCCACAGGTACCAATCTGAGGTTTTGGGACAAAGATTGGATACAAGAGATGAACTAGGGTTTGAGAGGAGATGGTGTTGGTGAAGATGTTCATGGAGATTGACCCCCTCCCGATGAGAGAATCGATGGTCATGATTTCCCCCTCCCGGAGGGAAGTTTCCCCGGCAGAATAGCTCCGCCGGAGCCCTAGATTGGTTCCACCAAGGTTCCGCCTCGTGGCGGTGGTGTTTCGTCCCGAAAGCTTGCTTATGATTTTTTTTCCAGGGTAAAAGACTTCATATAGCAGAAGATGGTCACTAGAGGCCTGTCAGGGGGCCCACGAGGCAGGGGGCGCGCGCCCCACCCTCGTGGCCAGGGTGTGGGCCCCCTCTGGTACTTTATTCACCCTGTATTTTTTATTAATTCCAAAAATAACTTTCGTGGAGTTTCAGGACTTTTGGAGTTGTGCATAATAGGTCTCTAATATTTCCTCCTTGTCCAGCCCAGAATTCCAGCTACCGGCATTCTTCCTCTTCATGTAAACCTTGTAAAATAAGAGAGAATAGGCATAAGTATTATGACATAACGTGTAATAACAGCCCGTAATGCAATAAATATCGATATAAAAGCATGATGCAAAATGGACGTATCAACAGCCACCCTGATCGAAGAGGCACTCTCCTTCCCGACCACGACCTTCCTCGTCAACTACCTTGGTCTACATCTATCGGTTAGGAAGATCCCCACATCGTCTTTGCTACCTCTCGTGGAGAAAATGACAAAGCGCCTAGGTACTTGCCAGGCTTGCCTTCTCTCTCATGACGAGCGGCTCGCTGTTGTGCGTCACGTCTGAGTGACATGCCAGTCCACCTGATGCCGTCCATGGCCCTCTTGCCCTCCACCCTGAAGCTTGTCAACTGACTGATTCGTGACTTCCATTGGCATGGCCGCAAGGAGGCCCAGTCGGGAAACTGCTTCGTGAATTGGGCGAGGGCATGTCTCCTGATCGACCTTGGTGGGCTAGGCATGCGCGTCATACAATGCACTGGCATCTCTCTTTGGGTTTGATGGCTTTGGCTGTGCATCACCGACCCCTCTTGGCCCTGGCTTCACCTGCATCAGCCTGACGATGTCGGTGTGCAGGACATCTTCCTCGCATCCACCACCTGAAGAGTGGGAAACGGGCAAACCTGCCGGTTCTGGATTGGCCATTGGCTCGATGGCAAGTCTATTGCTGAGATCGCACCAAACCTGATCACCCTGGTACCCCGGCGATCCGTAGCAAATGCCTGGTTCATGAAGGACTCCTAAACTTGGCATGGGTCAGAGACATCCGTGGCGCACTGGGCGTTGTGGTTACTGTTGAGTACATCCACCTTTGGAGGCGTCTTTCCAAATGACTCTCTCCACCGACCCCGACTGTATTCGTCGGCGTTGGACCGAGAGTGGCACATACTCGGCCTCTTCATGCTACAGAGCCTTCTTCCAAGGCTCCATCGCTGACATGGATTGGAGGCTGACATGGAAGGGGTGGGCTCCGATCAACGTCAAGCTATTCCCGTGGCTCGCCAACCTAGACCGATGCTGGATGGCCGAGAGGTTGGCTAAGCGAGGATTGGCCCACCCTCCATGATGCCTTCTCTGTGACCAGGACTCCAAGGACATCCACCATCTACCTGTCGCCCTCGTCTTCTCCAAGGAAGTCTGGTATCACGCTCTTGCTTGGTGCAAATTCACCTTAAGCCCACCAGACGGCAACCTCACCCTCTACTACTGGTGGAGGGACGCAACTAACTCCACCCCCTTGCTCCACAGAGCCCTTGCGTCGATCGTCCCATTGATCGCCTGAGCCATTTGGAAACACCATAACGCATGCACCTTCGACCAAAGACAACCCTCGATCCGCTACCTATTCTCCTCGGTACAAGACGACATGCACACCTGGGCCAAGGTCGGCGCCAGAGGGCTACAATTTGTACTCGACGCGATATAAACCTTGTTAGTGGGGCTAAGCAACCCCTCTCTACTGCTCTCGAGTGCCCCCGGCACGCCTCTTAGTGTACGAGCCGGTGGCCCTCAAACCTTGTATTTCACTTACATATCAATGCAATGATATGCTCCCAAGCTTATTGGAGGGAAATAAACGTCTAGTCTCTGTGTGTGGGGTAGGCGCCCCGTGAAAGCACACTGGGCCTCCGTTAGATGCTTAGTCCACTGAACAGCAAGAGGCGGTACAGTTGACTGAACAAAAAGCTGCGATGCTCTATTTGTGTTGAAATGGAAGACGAAGAATCCCCGGTTTCGTTTTGTGTTGAAATGGACGGGAGGAATCCCTGATTTTTGGCACCCGTGATCTCCTTCGGGTCGAACGACTCACATGTTGGAGATGAATAACCACCCAAAAGACAAATCCGACGCCTCGATCGCATTTGGAAAACCAAACAAAAACCAAACGTCTTGAATCTTGATCGCATCTGCAGCACACAGGCAATACCAATGGCGTTGGGCCTGTTCCACCCGCGAGCCGAGAAATCCGAAAATTCGAAACTGCTGCTTGCCCTAGTGAGTGGGCCGTTCTCCACGTGGCCTCTTAACTCTCCGGGGCGAGGAGCTCCGGGCCCGAGGGCCTACCTTGTCCCCTGACCCGTTTATTTATGCGCTGGGTGCGGTGCCATGCGGCGCCCTGATAGCCTCCTAGTTGTACACACGATCGCACAGCATATGCGTGAATTATACGTGTTGATTCCCTCTCGTTAGGGTTTTGGGTCCTCCCGGAGGCGATCTGCGCCGCCGTCGAGATTTCTTCCCCTACCTCCGATGTATCCTCTCCTTCTTCGCTCTGACGTTGCGGGGGAGTGCGGAGGGTCTAGGGTTCCATAAACAAGGTCCGATCGGTGATAGTCGGGCTAGGGATCGAGATGTCGTCAGTCGGGGCTCCGGGAAAGGCGGCTGCGGATTAGAGGGTCGATGAGGAGATGGAGAGGATGATGAAGGAGCTTGGATTGCGGGAGGAAGATCTGGACGATGTCGTTTTTGACGAGAAAGAGGCGCCGCCAGACGCTGTTCGTTGGATCGCTGTGGCCAAGGTTCACTCAAGCAAGACATATAGTCAATATTGGTTCTTCAAGAATATGAGGGCTGCGTGGGATCTAGCGCAAGAGGTGAAGTTTAAACCTTTGGATGATAATCTATACACGATCTAATTCTCTTGTTTAGGAGATTGGGAGCGAGTCACTCTGGAGGGTCCTTGGCACTTTCGTGGGGATGCTGTAATTATCAAACCGTATGATGGACTTGCAAAACCATCAACTATTCCGCTGGATACCATCGAGATCTGGGTGCAGATACATGATGTGCCAGACTTGTACGCGCACCTAGTGCCGTCCCTGGCATCAAAAATTGGAGAGGTGCTATATGCAGAACCAAATTCACAGGATTTTGTTGGTAATTTCCACCGGGTTTGGGTGAGGATTGATGTCATGAAGCCCCTCAAAAACGCTGTCTCAATGGTCCGCGATGGTAAACGTCAGATCTATCGTGTGAAGTATGAAAAGTTACCCGATTGGTGCGCCATGTGTGGAATGCTTGGGCATCTGTTCAAAGAACATGGAAACGGAATCCACCCTCCCTCGGCACTGGTTTTTAAGGAGCTTAGAGCAACTTGGACCATGAGATCTGAGCGTGGCCTTGGGAATGGCAGGGAGCGTAGACGAGGACGCAGAGGAGGCCGCAACGGGGGCAGTGGCAGGGGTGAGAGAGGCAGACCTGAAGAGACAGAGGCATATGGTGCGGACAATGCAACTGATGATCTAGAGATGCAAGAAGCAGATTATACCAGGAAAAGGGCCCCAAACTTGATCCCGCAGGTGGCTCCTCATGGGACTCCTAGCAAGGATCAGGTCCTACAGCTTGCCCTCCCGTTGTCAGGGGCACCACCAGGTCCTAGCGGCTCACAGGACATGAAGAGGGCGAAGACACTCAATGAATCGGAAAAGACCAACGTGGCTAGAACAAACGTGCAGGTTAAAGGTGATATGAAGATGGCGGGCCCGAGCGACGGGCGCCGCCGAGGTCAATGAGTACCTTTGTATGGAACTGCCGCGGCGCGGGCAAAGCCGCGGCGGTTCGTGAGCTTCGTGATTTCGCGAGGCAATTTGCCCCTACCCTGTTGTGCATAGTTGAAACACAAATAGATGGTAATAGGGTAGAAGCTTTATCTGGTACGTTGGGTTATGGTAATGCATATGCTGTCAGTAGTCAGGGCCGAAGTGGTGGTATTGGTCTGTTTTGGAATAATTCAATAAAGGTTGAGATTTTTGGTTACTCTGTTTATCACTTGGATGTTTTGGTTGAGGAACAGAACCAGGACGGGTGGAGGCTGACATGTGTATATGGGGAAGCACAAACAAATTTGAGACACCAAACCTGGACAGTTTTGAAGAATATCAGTACTTTGAGCTCCTTGTCGTGGTTGTGCGTGGGTGATTTCAACGAAGTTTTACGTCCGGAAGAGCATGAAGGGGTTGGGCAGCAGAGTAATGCTCAAATACAAGCATTCCGAGATACTATAGATATTTGCATGTTGCAAGATTTGGGCTACTCGGGGCACTTTTGGACTTTTGAGAAAAAAGTCGTTGGAGGAAGCTACACAAGATGTAGGTTGGACAGAGCTTTAGCTAATGCGGGATGGATGAACAAGTTTTCTATGGCCGCGGTTTCACATCTCACATGCGCCACGTCGGATCACGTACCGATTTTGGTGGAGTTCGGAGATACAGATCGGTTGCAAGCACAGAAATCTTTTAAGTACGAGTTGATGTGGGAATCACATGATGGTTTTAAGGAAGTGGTTTCAGCAGATTGGGAAGCTAGCCCTCCATGTCTGTCGGTGGAGGATTTGAAACGGAAACTGCAAACCATCTCACAGGGCCTAGTTAAATGGAGCAGAGACACTTTCGGCAGCGTCCGGAAGGAAATAAAGAGGCTTAAGAAGGAGTTGGAAGAACTGCGGGCCGACCCAGCAAGGATAGCTCCCTCACATAATGAGTTGAAAATAAACCAGAATCTGATCGAGATGTATCATCGTGAGGAAGTTATGTGGAGGCAAAGATCCAGGATAGAATGGCTCAATGCCGGCGATCGCAACACGAAGTTTTTTCATCTACGAGCTAGTATCCGAAGGAAGAAAAACATGATAAAAGCCCTCCAAAATTCCCTCGGGGTAGTGGTTGATGATCCGGCAGAGCTACGGGCGTTGGTCAATGATTTCTATCACAATTTGTACACTTCGGAGGGAGTACAAAACATGGACGCAGTACTTGATCATGTTCCGAGGAAGGTGTCAGCAGAGATGAATGCCTCACTGTGTGCCCCTTATACGAATGAGTAGGTTAAGATTGCCCTCTTTCAGATGTTTCCAACAAAAGCACCGGGTCCCGATGGTTTCCTGCCTCATTTTTACCAAAGACACTGGGATGTGTGTGGAGAGGAGGTAACAAAAATTATCTTGAGGATAGTCCGAGGGGAGGAGAGTCCAGAATGCATCAATGATACGGTTTTAGTGCTCATACCCAAGGTAACAAGCCCCACTGCTTTATCTCAGTATAGACCTATTAGTCTGTGCAATGTGTTATACAAAATAGCATCCAAGGTAATTGCAAATAGACTGAAACTCATTCTGCCAGACATTATCTCTGAGGAGCAGTCCGCTTTCGTCCCCGGAAGGTTAATTACTGACAACATAATTTCAGCTTATGAGTGTCTGCATTTTATGAAGTGGTCTAGATCAAAATCAAATAATTTTTGTGCACTGAAATTGGACATGATGAAGGCCTATGATCGGGTAGAGTGGACATATTTGAGGGCTATCATGACTAAACTTGGGTTTGCAGGACAGTGGATTGATACTGTGATGAGCATGGTGTCTTCGGTATCTTTCTCGGTTATGTTCAACGGAGAGAAGCTCGAATCGTTCCAACCATCAAGAGGAATCCGACAAGGAGATCCAATCTCCCCCTACTTATTCTTGATTGCAGCAGAGGGCCTTTCGTGCCTCCTTAAATCTAGTTCTTCATCATCGTTTGCAGGTATTCAAGTGGCCCCAACGACTCCCACCGTTAACCACTTGTTGTTTGCAGATGATAGCCTGTTGCTATTCAAGGCCAATGTAGAGGGTGCAGGTGTGGCATCAAACTTGCTTGAGACCTACTGTGCAGCTTCTGGGCAGAGAATCAACCATGAGAAGTCTTCAATTTTCTTTAGCAAGTCGTGTCAGGCTGCCTTGAAGGAATCAATAAAAAACACCTTGCATGTGCACAAGGAGACTTTGAATGAACGCTATTTAGGCATGCCAACCGATGTGGGACGCTCGAAAAATGGCACGTTCAAATACTTGAGAGACCGGGTTTGGGAGAAGATCAAAGGATGGATGGAGAAGCTTTTGTCCTCAGCAGGTAAAGAAGTGTTAATCAAGGCTGTGGCCCAAGCTATACCAGTCTATTCTATGTCCTGTTTCAGATTGCCAAGAGGCCTTTGTGAAAATATAACTTCAATCATACGACAATTTTGGTGGGGAAGCAAGCAGGGGAGAAGAAAGCCCGCATGGGTGGCTTGGGATATTATGACAAGCCCGAAAAGCTTGGGAGGATTGGGATTTCGGGATATGGAGATCTTCAACTTAGCTCTCCTAGCACGGCAAGCTTGGAGGCTGCTAACGGGGGAGCTCAGCTTAAGTGCCAGGATTTTAAAGGCCGTTTATTTTCCGGAGGTTTCTATTCTTGAGGCGGAGCTTGGGTCACACCCTTCCCAGGTATGGCGCTCGATCATTGACGGTCGAGATGTTTTGATACAAGGTACTGTGAGGAGGATTGGAGATGGCGAGTCCACTTATATCTGGAGACACAACTGGATACCGAGGGGAGGAGTAAGAAGACCTATCACATCGTTAACGCAAAACCCTCCAGTTATGGTCTCCGAGCTTATAGACAGTACCACGGCATCGTGCAAGGAGGAGTTGATTCGAGCAACTTTTGCTCGTTTTGATGCCGACGATATTCTGAAGATACCACTGTGTACTCGCAAGGTTGCGGACTTTTGGGCTTGGCATGAAGAACCAAAAGGAAATTTCAGTGTTCGCTCCTGTTATCGCATGATTCTCAGAACGAAGCTCGAACGGGAGGCCTGGATGAGCGGAGAAGCGGGAACATCTATTGTGCAGCAGGAGGCGGACAAGTGGAGTACCATTTGGCACATGCAGGTTCCATCGAAACTTCGCATGTTCGTTTGGAGATTGGCGAGAAACTCCATGCCCACTATTGATTTACTCAAGCATCGCAATATGGCCACCGAGGACAAGTGCCCTTTGTGCGGGGCGGCTGACTCTTGGAGACATGCACTCTTTATGTGTCCGATGTCAAGTAGTGTTTGGGCCTTAGCTCCGGAGGATTTAGTCAATCATCTTGTGGATACAGTGGAAGAACATCCCAAGGATTGGCTTTTTGCTATGAGTGGAGTTTTGAGCAGAGATATGTTTGCACACATGATTGTTATTATGTGGGCGATTTGGCGAGCCCGAAGGAAAGCGATCTATGAGGACATCTTCCAATCACCGCAATCTATTTATGGATTTATCACAAGCTTTCTTGATGACCTGGGATACATTAAGGCAAGTGAACCTCGAAGGACCATTGTCAAAGCTACAAGGCCAACCCAGTGGCAGGCTCCGGCCACGGGGTGCGTGAAGATCAATGTGGACGCGGCCGCACCAAGGCAGGCTCGCTTTGGGGCTGTGGGTGCAATCTGCAGAAGCTCAGATGGTCTGTTTTTGGGAGCTTCTGCGCTGATCATGGAGCATATTGAGGATCCGGAAACGCTAGAGGCCATGGCGATAAGGGAGGGACTTGCACTTGCGGAGGACTTGTACCAAAGGCGCATTCATGTTGCATCGGATTGCAAGAAGGTAGTAGACTCTCTGAAGAAGGAGGACACATCTCCATATGGTGCTATTGTCCATGAAATAATAAGCCATTCTATAACTTTCGATATGTGTAAGGTTAGCCATGAATTTAGGAGCTCAAATTATGAAGCTCACAACTTAGCGAAGCATGCTCTATCTCTCGGGGGTGGACGCCATGTGTGGTTAGGCCATCCCGGAGATCTTTCTTTCGTCCCTGTAAACATTGTGACGAATCAATAAAAAGCTTCGTGAGTTGTCTCAAAAAAAAAATGTGGCGCCCTGATTTAATACTCGGACCAACCAAGACGCTCCCCATTCATTCAAATTTTGAAACCGGCCGGATTAAGCACCAACAGAAGCGCAGATCGCACATCGCACTTGACACGACATATTACCCTTTTTAGTAATAGTGGTATCGGGTTTGGCAGGGCAGGTTGTCCACAAAAAGCTCGCGTGATTTGGCGTGTAACGGCCGTACGGGTAGATTTGGAGTATTTGAATTAGTTACTGCGATGCTTGCTTGAATTAGCAAGTGAATTGCCCCTAATCATTGTGGGCAGTGGGCGTAGCAGGCTAGGGTCATGTCGGAGCGACTACTGTCGATTGGCTCCGTAGCATTCAACGTGTCACGTGTGGTCAATCATGGGCGCGCGCGCATGCCTAGTTGGAAAATCTTACCAGCCGGATTAACACGAACGAGAACGCAGATCGCAGAGGAACCAGGAAAAAGTTGGCCGTCAAAGCTCGCATGATTCGGCAAGCACGTAGGTGCACATGCAATGCATGGGCCTAGCTGCCCGCCTACCCGAAGTCGATCACTTTCAATTTCAGATAATATTACTCAGTCTCGAGTCTTTACCACGCCGACCCTGCTATAGTGCCACTGTGCTACATTTTGTTGATCCCACCATGCGACTACTCAGTCTCCAGAGTTTACCATGGTCAAAGCCTTGCAGAAGCTAGCATCCGAAATGCCACGAGCATATACATGGTTTGAGTGAAACCTTTCAAACTTACATCATCGATTGCACTACATCTTTTGCAGAGTCTCTTCGTATATTATGTTTAAACTGTTGCCGCTATCCATCAAAACTTTATGTAAACGACATCCGTCCATTATTTGGCTGAGGACTAGGGCCATTGATCCCTGGCTCGGGCCAGTCTTCGGCTGATCCTGCTACCCAAAGGTGATAGGCACGTCCGACCACTTATCCGGCATCGCCGCATGTTGAACATGACTTATCTCGTGAAGGGCTTACTTTCTCTGGTTCCTTGATGGATGGGTTTCATAGATCACTAAGATCTCGTCCTCGTCAGAGGATAGTGTTGCCTGCTTGTTGTGCGAGCTAGCTAGTGATATTGAGGAGATCCTCTCCTCCCTTTGACACCTGTTTAGTCATCCAACAAGTCTTGAGACTATAAGTGCGTTTTGTGTTTAACAAAACAGAGTGGATTGTGTATGGTTGATCCAGGAGTTTATGGGGGGCAAG
Source organism: Triticum aestivum (assembly GCF_018294505.1). Classification (NCBI taxonomy): domain Eukaryota; kingdom Viridiplantae; phylum Streptophyta; class Magnoliopsida; order Poales; family Poaceae; genus Triticum; species Triticum aestivum. Next base: position 404,584,612 of record NC_057813.1, on the reverse strand, counting down.
TTTTGGCCCTGTCACGGGCTTCTTTATCTTTCGTGATGGCTCTTCTGTCCTGGAAAGTTGAGAGCGCTCGTCTATACGTATGTGCCTATCGTGTTTTGCTGCTTCCACATGGATTGAATCCATCCGCTCCTTTTGAGCCAGCTAGGCGTCCTCCATTACGCAAAATCTTGATACCAGGTATCATATATAGCTTGGAAAAAGTTTGAACGCATCTGCGAGCGAGGGCGTTGAGTATGCCCTTATCGTGCCAGTTGTGGCGAAAAGCCGCCAAGATCTCTAAGTCACAACAATCTGGAATTTTGTTCTTGACGAACAGGAAACGCATCCAAAATTGTCAGACTATCTCGTTCGGTTGTTGCGTTATGTAGATTAGATCCTAGACATCGGGTGGCCCCGAGTTACTAGGGCAG
>NC_057813.1:404501719-404583931 GCF_018294505.1 Triticum aestivum | reverse complement strand
GTCGTGGGCTTGACGCTCCAAAGTGCTCCGTCCGAGTTTGGTGCGCCGAGGTTGGACTGGCAGGGCTATCGCTTGGGTCCGAGCTCCAAGCTTCTCCTGATTGGTTAGGCTCACCGGCCACTAACCACCAGCGTGCTGAATCGCGGGTCATTTGCGTGTGAAGATCCTTGGTCGAGCTAGGGACAGAGTGTGTTGCTCGGTCATAGATTCGATGTCGTCACCCTTCGACCCTTGAGGGAGTAGGGTGATCTAATGTGTTTTTGACTCCGTTTGATCCGACGACTTGAGGGTCCGGCGTAGAAGATACACCGTTTTGGGTATGATCGTTGACTGATACCTCCATTATTCCAGAGCGACCGAACAGCGGGACCTGCATGGGCCACCAATGTCGGTGCTAAAACCGGCAGCTCTCGGGTAGGGGGTCCCGAGCGGTAGGTCTAGGAACAATGGTAACGAGGTACGAAGGGAGATGATGTTTACCCAGGTTCGGACTCTCTCGAAGAGGTAAAACCCTACGTCCCGCTTTGATTGTATTGATGTGATGGAGTATAGAGTACAAGATGATCTACCTCGAGATCGTATGATTGTGTTCTAACCCTAAGGCTGGTAATCATATCCCTAAAGACTAAACCCCATGGCTTATATATGCATCGGGGGTACCTAGGTTACACATATAGTCGGTTGCCAACATGTTGACTATTGAGCAGCCCTTGGAGTGCACATCAAATCTTCAGAGGTTTCCATATTGGTCAAGCTGAGGTTATAGCTTTCGGAGTCCTTCCTTGTAGATATTGGCGGGCCGTAAGCTCGGCCCGTGGACTGTTGGTCGTATAGGTTAGCACCCCTTAGTCCAGAACACCGTCACATAGGTAGATATGGTGGACTCTCATGACAGGAAACTGGGTTAAAGGGTATTTGGATGCATAAGTAGTGTCTCTACTTAATACATAAATTTTGGCTAGCAAAAGATTATAAGCAAGCGCCATATGTTAGAGGATCCATGACAATATAACTCTATGTGAATATAAGCAAACATAACCCATTACATTGTCTTCCTTGCCCAACATCAACTACTTGATTGGAAATAATTAATATAAATAATGGGGGCCCACAATCATAAAAAAATGTCCAAGATAGTATATTTATATGTGAAATATCTCTTCCTTCATTATTCTTTCATGAACTGCATCAACGACTGATGCTTTGTTTGTTAACTTCCAATAAATTTTACCAATCATACTCCTTTTATGTGAAGCCATTACTCCCATGAGATTAGCATATGAACTTTTCATTATTTTTGCTGTGAATGATCTTATGCAAAAGGATAAAAGTAAAGGAAGACTCAAACTCATACTAGTCATTATTATAACTTTCAAGCACGATTACATTGATATCACTGGAACGAAACGAACATTCAAACTACTTCATACTAATACTTTTATTCTAGATCACGAAATAACTAAGGACCAAACTAAGATATATGATGATAAAAAGTAATGGTGATACGATGCTGGGGCACCTCCCCAAGCTTGTAACAAAGCAAGGGTGGTGCCATACCCGTGTACTCAAGCTTTCTTCTTCGAAGATGGTGGTGATGAAGTGGTTCGCTTGTCCTTTGTAGATGATGACCTCACCTCGTTGATGATCCTGCAAAGATTACGGTTTTGTTCACCCAATGCAATAACTTCTTGAGTAAGCATCGTGTTCTGAGCATAGATCGCCTCAACGGCCTTCAATGCATTAATATTTGACAAAGAAAGATCAGGATAAAGAGTTTGGAAAGTATCGCCCTTCTCCACATCCTTGAAGGGGGACACTCAACTGTCTTCTCCACCTCCCTTGATCTTGTCGCCGTCTGCCTTCGTAATATCTCCATGATCGATGTCATCTTCCTCTCCCAAAGACCACTCGTAGTAGACCTCACTAAAGGGAGGTTTACTCGGAGCGGGTTGAACAATACGATGCTTGGTGTGGAGCCTTTGGGGAGCCATGCCAACCTCAGAGATCCAAAATCCCTATTCCTTTTTTCAGGATTCTGGAATGTTCTGGAAGGTCTTTCCGATGTAATCTTCCGGTTCAATTACTTGAATAATGTTTGAATCAATATTAATGGGATACCTACAGTATGATGTTTAATTTTTTGCCCATTAACTACCTTCAAGTTGTTTTCTTTACTGTTGTTTATTTTTATGGCTCCAGAACAGTAAACTTCTTCGACGATGTATGGATCTCCCCATTTAGAGGAGTTTATGTGCAAAATATCTGAAAGGAGACTTGTATAAAAGAACTTTATCACCAATATGGAATTCTTGTTTATGAATTCTTTTAGCATGCCATTGTTTAATTTTTTCTTTAAGTAATTTAATATTTTCATAAGCTTATGTGCTCCATTCATCTAGAGAACTAATATCAAATAATCATTTCATCGGCAGGCTTAAAATCATACTACTTAAGTTCTTTAATGGCACAATAAGCTTTATCACTACAAAAAATACACTTCCGTGATGATACGTGTTTTTCACAGTAGGTCACGTTTTTTGTCATGCATGTGCATCCATGACAAATTTATGACAGAATCAAGATAGTCATACATGTGTTGTCGTAGAAGTGTTTCATGACATTACCAAAATTATCATCACGGAAGTGTCCACTTCCATGATGATAAATCGCGCGTCACAGAAGTGCTTTCGTCAAGGGTGACTGACACGTGGCATCCACCGTAACGGAACGCCGTTAAGCTATCGGGTCGGGTTTTGGATCCGATAACCCGTTAACAGCCCCGACCAATGGGAATTTTCCACGTGTAAAATCATCATTGGCTGGAGGAAACACGTGTCAGCTCATCGTTGGGACAGATGTCATCCACTCATTGGACAGAAGGCGCCTATGATACGTCGACACGTGGCACGGCCCAACAGAGGCCCATTCCTGTGAAAAGGCCGGCCCGTTTGACTTGGTCAAAAGATGGCGGGCCGACCCATGTAAAGCCTGTTAACGGTCTATTCGCATATAGCCCATTTATAGCCCGCTAACCCAAGGCCCATTACACCGTATCTGAATTAGGCCTAGTAGCGTCATCTGGGCCATCCAATATGATTCCAGCCCGTTTTCACTTCTGGCCCATGTATGGCCCATGACGTCTTTCAGCCCATATGAGGCCCTATGTAACTCTTGGCCTATTAACGGCCCGTGGTGAAACTGGCCCGTAATGAACAATGTATCACTTTACACCTATTAACGGCCCGTGGTGAAACTGGCCCGTAAAGAACAGTGTATCACTTTATACCCATTAACAACCCATTATTCCATTGGGCCGTTTCCATCCCATGTTATCTTTCGGCCTTCTCAGAGCCCATTTATTCTTGGGCTCATTTCCAACATTCGTTTACTTATGGCCCGTTACTGTCATTTTCTACTTGTGGGCCAAATTCAGCCTGTGGTTACAGTCGGCCCGTTTGTGGTCCATTAATACGTTGGGCCGTTTTCATAGCGTCATCAAATATGGCCTATTAACGATGGCCCGTTATGGTCGGCCCATGAACGCACGATTCCAACTCTAGCCCGTTTACGGCCATATTGCAGCCTGTTATTGGCCCATGTTTGGCCAGTCGAACATACTGCCCGTATAAGGCTCATTGATGATGCGGCCCGTAGAAGGCCCATTGTTTCTACGGCCCGTAGAAGGCCCACTGTTTCTACGGCCCGTAGGAGGCCCAGTGTCACTACATTAAATATTAGCCCATGGTTATTGTGGCCTAGTTTTAAAAAATAGGTTATTGCAGCCAGTAGCAAACCGCGGAAAAAGAACTGCTATGACTACAAGCAAACAAATAAACAAGACAATAAGGAAATAAATAAGCAAGCAACTTACGCTAGGTTATCACGGCTATCACACATATTACATCCACTGGGCATCAAAGTTCACCACCAGTGCAAATAAACGCGCCGACAAAAGAATATACAAAACTGAGAGCACTTCAGAAGGCACTAGGCCTGGCCAGGTCGGGCCCCCCAAACAGCTGAAGAAGCTGAGTAAACCTCAGTTGTGTCAACGATAGATCCATCAACACTAGATTTAAGGCATGATGGTGCGCATGGCAGTCCTCTGACATCTTCATTGCATCTTTGACTTCAAGTCGGAGCTGAGCTGAAGCAAGCCTTTCTGCTTTAAGTTGAGACTGAAGAAGTCGAACTGATTGAGGCAGCGACTGCACAGAGGTTGTCTCACACCTGCTGGTGAGTAGCTTCAACTCACAGTCTTCATCAAGACAGGACCTTGGGGTCATCTCGCTGTCCTCAAGATGGTTTGGCTCACTATCTTCCCTAAAGTTTTGCCTGGCGTAAGAGATATGACTCTGAAAGAGAAACAAGGAGACACGTAACAGGTTTCACAATTATATAAGCAAATAAATGGACCTGTTCTGCATAAGGAACATGTTTTTACAACTACAATTTGAAACTGGTAGTTGTTGCAAACATCCAACCAGATGTAAGCAGCAAAGCAAACAGTAGTGGATGAAATGATGCCTATCCAAATCTATACTAGAACAAAGTTTGAAAGCTTGAGAAGGATGAACTTACATTACATGTTAACACGTGCTGGACAAAGCCCTTCTCCATATTGATGGAAGGATAATTCAATAAATTCCCCAAAGAAAATTCTTTATAAGCGTTGCCATTATTCTACATTTTGCAAAGAGTAAATATAGATCAAATAATATTGGAAGAAACAGAGGATAATGAAGCTCAGGTGCAGACCGATGATACATAATCAAATAGCAATTAATTAAGTACAGTGCTACAAGGCAAAAGGGAGAGAGGTACTGACAAGAGCAATGCAGAGCCCATTATTGTTTTGAGATCGTATGATCCTTTGAGCAAGGAGATTCATCTGAAATTAGTTTTCATACAAGAGAGAAGGTAAGGCACAAGCAGGAATTTAGGAGTTCAAATTTTGAATTGATATCATAGACAATACCTGATGCTGGGCTCCCAGCAGTTCTAACAGGGGTTTGGCCACTGGAGTAGGGGTAAAGTGTGGTACAGTTGGGCCTGTGTTTTCTGCGGCTGCTGATCTATCTGATTTAACAGGTATCACTACCTTCTCCAAATACCTAGTTTGTACTCCTTGAGGATCTGCACTCACCCTCTTCCTTTTGGACATCTATTACGAAAGAACAACATTTGACTGGAAAAACATAGTGTGACGACACATGGAAAAGGTACAGAAAATGGATAGGTATGGCATATACTCATATATGATGCTTAAACTAAGCAGATGGTGTAACAAAGTGGAAGTAATGCAAGAGGTCAGATGCAAAGTATGTGCGACAAATACAACTTTGCAAAGTTAGAGCAAGCACCTTGATGGGTGAATAAGATAGGCCATCCTCCACCATGCCAAGTTTGTTAGCTAGTGGATCGTTCCGCAATATTCCTCTCGTGCGCCCATTCTCATATTCATTTTGATAATGTTCAATATCTGACATACATGAAAACATAAAAACAAGTGAGATTTTCTTTGTAATGCAGAAGTGATTCTAATCCAATACTGCTTCCCTGTAAACCCCTTTCTGCTATCTCTGCAATTCTTTTAAAAGATGCCATGCATGTTGTAATTTGTTGTGTGCATTAATATAATGTGGCCTACTACTCAAAATATGAGAGCTCCAGAAGTGATGACACTTCACAGATGACAGCTTCAACATATAGTAAAGAAGAACAAGTTGACCTGACCTCACAGATTCAAAATATACTAAGGGAGAACAACTCGACCTAACCAGTCGACCGCAAGAGAAGAGTATCATCTTAAAGAAGAGCAGAAAAGCAAGCAGATTGAAGATATTACAAGTCTTTCAATACAATGTCGGTTGCCCACCCATGACGAGCCAGAGCGCACAGAGAAATACTATTGTTTCCGGTCTCTCCATATGTGGCTCATATGCATTTCGAAACTAAAGTAGGAACATTTAGCTAACCAATTAAACATCTTTCAGTTTTACTAATATCAGCAATAATATCATATATGAATTTGTACAACTAAGCTTGTTTAGCTCGATGGGTGGAGCAGTGCTATTACGACACGAACCACGTAGGCTGATTGTGGTCATCATAAAATGGGGAAAACATAAGCATGATGAGTACAGTGTTGACCGTGGCAGTGGGATGGCAGATCTGAAGCTGCAAACCGCGCAAAGGGTAGTTAGCAACCGATGTTTGCTTTGAAATAACAACTAAGATTTGGTATGGACAAGAAAGTACGGTCAACAAGTGACAAAGAAATGCAATTATGTTGTCTCTCTATATGTCGCGACATGCATTTGGAAACGCAAGTGGGACCTTTAGCTAACCAATTAAATGCGTCGGTAAACTAATATCAATATCATATCACAAATCATATTTGAACAACTAAGCTTTCGAATTCTGAGTGCATGTTGTTTAGCTTGAAGGGTGGAGTAATGCTAGTACGACAGAAAGCACCTACGCAGATCATTGTATAGTAGATAAAAGGGGAAAACCCTAAGCATCAAGAGAAAAATCACGAAAGTGGAACTAGCTGGACAAGTGGGTGGCGCACATGCTTTTCGAAATGAATATAGGAACATTAGGTGACCAATTAAACATTCCCTATTTTAGTGATATGAGCATCATATCAGATTCGTATTTCAACACGTAAGCTTTGAGTTGAGGTCTTGAGGAGCAGTGCTAGCACGACATGAAGCACCTACGATGATGGTAGTGAATATAAAGGGGGGAAACCATAAGCTTTACAAGTATAGTGCCCGTGCCATGGCAGATCTGAAGGTGAAAACCGGGCAAAGCTACTTCGCAACCAATGTTTGCTTTCAACTAGCCACTACGATTTGGTACGGACAAGAAAAGTATAGTAAACAAATTACGATCTATTTTGTGGTTGAGATCAATAACTTAAGCACATATGAAAGGGTACCACCTCTCTTGCGACACCTTGTAGGCCTATGATGATACGTTAAGGGTGCTGCGGGTGCGATGGCTGTCGGTGGCGGGGAAGAAGACTTTAGACGGCAGACGGCCGGGTCAAGGGATATATCCTGTTGCCATGGACGAGGCGGTCGTAGGAGCGGCAACGGCAAGGTGGACGACGGCACCGATGAAGCGAGAGGAGGTGATGAAAGGATCCTGCTCCAGCGCCGTGGATGAGAGACGTCCATCTCTTGCAGTGGATGACGGGGTAGAGGTAGCGGCTCCGGCAAGGTGGAGGATGGGGTGGCGGACGGAGGAGGCTGGCCGCAGTCCAGAGGTTGTCGTGCCGCCGATGGTGTATGAATGGGGAAATAGGGGAGGGGGGATCTCAAACTTTGGGACGCGCTTCTCTGAAATGGGGGGAAGTTACGAACTTATCCCTCATTTAAAATTTTGGACATCGCGTCGGTTGGGGATAGGACGGTAATCTCGCATCTCCCAAATATTTGCCGGTAACTATTTTGGGCAAGGAGAGGGTGTTTTGCCGCCCACGGTTGGCGCCCATGGTGTATGAACGGGGCTGATAGGTAGGGCGGTTGTGTCACGTCTGATGTTAGTTACACATTTGCCCCTATTTAAAATATTAGCCTACATCGATTTTGGATGAGGAGAGTTTGTTTTGCCGCCCACCGTGTATGAATGGGGAAATGGAGGAAGAGACACATGTATTTCGAACGGTCTTGAATCAAATGTGTTTTACCACCCACGTTTGGCGCCCACCGTGTCTGAATGGGCTCAGAGGCCGTCGTGTCACGTCTGATTGAAGTTACTAGTCTACCCCTATCGACAGCAATGTAAATCCGGTCGATAAGGATGTCAAGTGTCAGGGGTAGATAGTAATTTCCATCTCGCAAACACTTGCTTTGGGCAGCCCACAAATTATAGTGGGTGTTTAGCCGCTTCGTTCAAAACTTAGGAGAATTAGCATTCACGTTTGCCCAGGGCCCTGGCAAACTAAATTCAAATCCAATTTGTATTTGATTACGAATATCCATAGATAATTATATGTTTTGTTATTTATTTCTTCAAAACCACAACAAAGATTTATTCCACCTTTATATATGATTATGATTTAGAAATGTCGTGATCTTCAAATTCAATAGTTTGGATACACTCTGAGTCAAACAGTTATTTCATCCAATACAATATGCTCACACGAAAAATAGTTCACCTTATGTCAATCATACAAGTACTGAGGATTACCTCGCCTAAAAAATCCGGATCATTACAACACATGGACAACATAGAGGGTCTGTGACGCCCGGATAATTAAGCTACAGCAATTCACTGCTAATGATGCCACGTAACCATGGTTACTGTTGTTAAACTCACATTGATTTGGAACCGATTCAAATTTGAATTTGAAATATAGTCAAATAATTACTTCTTAAGTTAATTATACAAAATAGTTCATGATATTGCAAATAATCCCAAAGCAATTATAAAAACAAAACCATCATTTTATAAAGTACTAGATACCCAAAATAATTAAAACAGTGGCCAAAACAATATTTTAACCACTTTTAAAATTATAAAAAATTTCAAAGCTTTTCAAATGCCTCCCAAACTTTTTGTGGCAGTGCCATATAATGCAGTGTTATTTATGGGACTAGTTACATGTTTTACAAAAGCCAGTTAGTGTATAAAGAAAATACAAAACCTAAAAAAAGAACAAAGTCTCCTATGCACTTGGCCCACCATGAATAGTACAAGGCACAGCCCAACTCACCTCATCCTCTTCTTCCTGTTCACAGCACACCCCGTGGACGATCTGAGCACGTCCATGGATGGTGATCTCCACGTGCCGAACATACAGCTCCCCCCTAGATGCCTACAAGATGAACCCCGTGACCCCTGCAAACCCTAGCCATCCCCTGTTCCCCTCACTCTCGTTTTCCTCCTCGTTTTCGTCTCCACCGAAGCAGAGTCGCCGCCTTGCCTTCGTCCATCCCGCGGCCACCAGCCTCCACTCTCCGCGCCAAGAGGTCCAGGAGCTCCGTCATCCTCGACTACATCGCATCCGTACCAGGGAACCACGAGGACAACGCTACACCGACGGGATCGAGCGTCTTCCTCATCTATGGCCGTCACTGCCCCGCGCCCGATCTGCCTCACCGGAGCTTCTCCGCCTCGCCGGACACGTCCTATGCCTCCCCCTGTGAGCGGCACCCCCATTCCCCTCATTCCCCCCTCTGTTCGTCGCTCCGTTGTGCCGCCCCGTGCCGTCCACATTCCGTCCAGTGGCCCCGGTCCTCGCGACTGCGCCCAACACCGAGCCCGCGTCTAGTCCACGCCCCTAGCGTGACCTGCGCCCGCCCGCGCGTGCGGCCTCCGTGCCCACTTCGCGCTCCACTGTCCTCGCCGACCTTGCATGTCGCCCGCGCCCGCATGCTGCTTCGTGCTGCCTTGTGAGCTACTATCGCTCCTCCCCTGCTGCTCGCTAGCCGCTGCTGCTACCCGCTTGTACTGCTCCTGTTGCCACTGCTCGGCTGCTTCTGCTGCTTCCATTCTGCTACTGCTCCCGCTAGCTGCTACTATGCACTTGCGGCTGCTAGCCATCGTTGCTTGTGGTTCTGGTGCCATAGCTACTACTGTTGTTGGTTGAGGCCGTAGGCACCTAGGCCTCATGTAGCTGCCGTGGCCATGGCCTTGGCCTTTGCGCATGGCCGTGTGGTGGCCGGCCTATTAGTTTATTTTGGTTAGACTAATTAGTGATTAAGTATAGCCAAATGACATGTGGACCCTGCTGCTAATTAAAGGTTAAAACAAATAAAAATATATAAACCCATGACATGCAGGACCCACTTCTACTGTTCACATGTTGACCAGTCAATTGTTGACTGGGTCAACCCAGCCACTAGACCCCACTTGTAAGCCACTGTAGGTAAGCTGCAACTGTGTGCACTTAGCAATTTCCTTTAAAAAATAATTAAAACAAATTCTAAAAATGCAATAAACTTCGATAATTCATATAAAATAATTCGTAAGTCGGATGAAAATACTTTGTACATGAAAGATGCTTAGAACGACGAGATGAACCAGAACACGCAACCCGTTCGTCCGCCACGCGTCCCTAGCATAATGAACCTGCAACATTTCACCTCCGATTCATCTGTCCGAAAACGTGAAACACCGGGGATACTTTCCCGGATGTTTCCCCCTTTCGCCGGTATCACCTACTACCACGTTGGGGCACACCTAACACCGCTCATTGTCATGTCATGCATCGTCATGCTTATGTTTGCATTATATTTACTGTTTCTTCCCCCTCTTCTCTCCGGTAGACTACGAGACCGACGCTGCTGCTGCCCAGTTCGACTACGGAGTTGACGACCCCTCCTTCTTGCCAGAGCAACCAGGCAAGCCCCCCCCCCCTTGATCACCAGATATCGCCTATTATCCTCTATATTGCTTGCATTAGAGTAGTGTAGCATGTTACTGCTTTTCGTTAATCCTATTCTGATGCATAGTCTGTCATTGTTGCTACATCTGTTGATACCTTACCTGCAATCCTAAATAGTTAGTATAGGATGCTAGTTTATCATCTGTGGCCCTACATTCTTATCAGTATGCCTTGCTATACTATTGGGCCGTGATCACTCGGGAGGTGATCACGGGTATATACTATACATACACACATACTATACAGATGGTGACTAAAGTCGGTTCTGCTCGTTGAGTACCCACAAATGATTCTGATGTGGGGGCTGGAAGGACAGGTGGCTCCATCCCGGTAGAGGTGGGCCTGGGTTCCCGACGGCCCCCGACTGTTACTTTGAGGCGGAGCGGCAGGGCAGGTTGAGGCCACCTAGGAGAGAGGTGGGCCTGGCTCTGGTCGGCGTTCGCAGGTTGCTTCATAATAACACGCTTAACGAGATCTTGGTATTTGATCTGAGTCTGGCCACTGGCCTATACACACTAACCAACTACGCGGGAAAGATATGGGCACTCAACGTCGTGGTATCAGCCGAAGCCTTCTTGATGTCAGCGACTGAGCGGCGCGTGCCGGATTGGAACATAAGCCTGCTCTTGTATTAAGGGGGCTAGTTCTGCTTCCGATCACCCACGCAACATGCAGGTGTGCAATGGGCGATGGGCCCAGACCCCTGCGCGCATAGGATTTAGACCGGCGTGCTGACCTCTCTGTTGTGCCTAGGTGGGGCTGCAATGTGTTGATCTTCCGAGGCCGGGCATGACCCAGGAAAGTGTGTCCGGCCAAATGGGATCGAGCGTGTTGGGTTATGTGGTGCACCCCTGCAGAGAAGTTAATCTATTCGAATAGCCGTGTCCCTCGGTAAAAGGACGACCCGGAGTTGTACCTTGACCTTATGACAACTAGAACTGGATACTTAATAAAACACACCCATACAAGTTCCATAGAAAAACCCGGTGATCGCTTTTTCATAGGGCGACGAGGGGAGGATCGCCGGGTAGGATTATGCTATGCGATACTACTTGAAGGACTTCAATCTACTCTCTTCTACATGCTGCAAGACGGAGGCTGCGAGAAGCGTAGACTTCGATAGGACTAGCTATCCCCCTCATATTCTGGCATTCTGCAGTTCAGTCCACTGATATTGCCTCCTTACACATATACACATGCATATGTACTGTAGATCCTTGCTTGCGAGTACTTTGGATGAGTACTCACGGTTGCTTTGCTCCCTCTTTTCCCCCGTTTTCCTCTTCTTCTCGGATGCCGCAACCAGACGTTGGAGCCCAGGAGCCAGACGCCACCATCGACGACGACTACTACACTGGAGGTGCCTACTACTACGTGCAGGCCGCTGATGATGATCAGGAGTAGTTTATGAGGATCCCAGGCAGGAGGCCTGCGCCTCTTTCGATCTGTATCGCAGTTTGTGCTGGCCTTCTTAAGGCAAACTTGTTTAACTTATGTCTGTACTCAGATATTGTTGCTTCCGCTGACTCGTCTATGATCGAGTACTTGTATTCGAGCCCTCGAGGCCCCTGGCTTGTATTATGATGCTTGTATGACCTTTGTTATTTGTAGAGTTGTGTTGTGATATCTTCCCGTGAGTCCCTGATCTTGAGCGTACACGTGTGCGTGTATGATTAGTGTACGATTGAATCGGGGGCGTCACAAGTTGGTATCAGAGCCGACTGCCTGTAGGAATTCCCCTTTCACACTCCTTGGCCGAAGTCGAGTCTAGACTTTACAAAACTTTTACTAACATGGCTGTGCGGCCCATGGTCCCACGTCGCCATTGGGTGGTATTAGGATCTTTTATTCCTCATCTATGCTCTGGGACTCTGATCTCTCTTCTATTCCGGTTAAATGAATTTTGCTAAATCTAACATTAGGATCTCGTGATCACTTTCACCCAGAGAGCATCTTATTACCGATGGTCGACTGCTGCACCAGAAGATTTTGAAGTTACTCTCCGATACTCTTTTGAGACTTTGTGCCCGTTGCTTTTGCAATTCCCTACCATCGAAATATCTCTACGGCTAAATACATACACTTGCCGTTCTTACTTTTATTCCCAGTTGATCTTGTTATTACAAGATACCTTGAAATCCTTTATATTGTTCCGAGAATATTTTGTGCCTACTCCCTTGCAGTTCCTTGCCACCTGAATACCCCTACGGATAATTTCTCGCCCTTATCGAGTATCCGTTCATCCCCATTTGTTCATGTGTTTCACATTGGTCTTCGAAATACTATTCGATCCTCCAAAAATCTTTGTTAGCTTATTGCTCTGCAATACTTGTCTGCTTGCATTATGGATACTTTCCATATGTCTGACAATATTCGTTAGTATCCTTATCCACCATCATTTTGATCCCATTGATTCAACCTGAGTGCGAATGCACGCAATCATCAGTTGATCCTTTTAAATTATCTTTCCGGCTCAGACGTCATTTTAAACATGAGCTTGTTCTCGACCAATCTATTTGCCGTCAATTGTACCCTTAGGTCTATTGAACTTATCCACCCTTGATCAAAGCATCCTCTTCTGATCCTTCGATTTGGAAATCATAATTCCTTTGATATCTAAGCATCGAATCATTCAGATGTTCTATAATATGATGCCCTTGCATTCTTTCTTCAACTGGTTATGTGCCGATGCTCACATCATCTCCGCTATCGACTGTCAAATCCTTTGTTGGATTATTATTCGGCAATGTCCTTCATATTTAATCGCCTTGTGAATTCTTCCCTGATACATAATGCCATTAGTAAATCCTATTCTCTGATTTGGCCAACCATGCTCTTCTTCCGAGCTGGAGTTATTTGCTCATGTAGTTAGTGGTATGTGTTCCTAAGATTCCCTTATGGGTTGAACCTATACCTTCTGTCGTGGATTTGTCACGGCAGATGTCCTTAGTGTCAGGACTTAGTCGCGAGGCCAACACATCTTTGTGATAGCTTGAGAGGGGTTGGGCGGAATCGAGAGACGCAACACAAGACAAGGATTTAGATAGCTTCGGGCCCCGGGAAACATCATCCGGTAATAACCCTACATGCTGTTTGTGGCTAGGTCTCATTATGATCATGAGGGAGTCGCCGGTAAGCCGGCTCTTTGTGTCTAGCCCTAGAGATTGTTTCTTGTTGCTTGTTCCCTCTTGGGGTGCCCTGCCCCTCCTTATATAAGTTAGAGGGGCGGGTTACATGTGGAGTCCTAGTAGGACTAGAACTAATCTATCTTCTCTTACAAGTTGAATACAAGTCTGGGTCTTGCTTCCTTGTAAAGGAAATATTAGTCAGCCCTTTTCTCTTAAGCCGGCCCATCATAACGCGAGCCGGCCTTCTGGGCTTTGGGCCTAGTCTTCTATCTAACCAGCCCACCGGGTTACTAATGAGTCGCCAAGATTGGGCGGGTTATCTGTGAATCGCCAAGCTCCAGGCGGGTCACCAGTGAGTCACCACGCTCCAGTCGGGTCATACCTCCGGCCGGGTCATACCACGGGGTATATCCCCGACATTAGCCCCCAATTTAATTTGGATTTATCCATGTTAAACTGATCCTGTAAAACAAACACAAGAACAAACTTTGATAGGTTGTGCTCCGGGTTAAATATTTTCCTGAACCGGCACCTGAGCATCTCTAAGTCCTTGTTATTTCCTCCTGGATGCATACTCAAGATCTTATAGCAAATCTCTTTTAACAGATATGTTCAAATTTTGCCAATGCAAAAAATCCAGATACTTCCTTTGAAAAATACGGGTCAACAGGCCAGCTTCAGAGTCAATTTTGCTGACATTGGTCTCTTGTTGAGAAATATCGTAAGAGATAATCCACTTGAGTCGGCTTTCAATGCTCTGACTTGACAAAAATATTGGTCGTCAAATATTCAACTTATATTCAGCCGGCTTGAAGATATAAAACTTGCCGGTTTATGATTATCAGAATTGTCGGGTTATAAATAGATGATGTCGAGTCATAATTGTTGCCGACGCCGGTTTATGATTTTTGCAGACACTGGGTCAATCTGATTTACTCAAACTAAGAATTTGAAGATATTTCTCCCTTATATTCGTATTACCTGTAGCCCCCAAGGGCCGGTTTAATCAGCATGAATAAGCCGGGACTTATCACCATGGCTTTAAATAAAATCCAGTTGTGTAGCCCCCATGAGTCGGCTATAGTCATAGTAGTGTAACTGGGTCATCATAGAATTGTCTTCAGCAAAGAACAATATGCATTAGCCCCCAAGTGTCGGGTCATTATGTAATGATGAGCAGGGACTTTGTAAATATGATTATGTAAATTTGAGCAGCAACGTGTAGCCCCCAAGGGCCGGCTTAGTAAGATAATACTGAGCTGGGACTTTTCATTGAAAATAATATCATATGATGTAACCCCCATCCCGGGGCTTCAACCCACGTCCACAAGGTTAAGAGCTTTGTGCCTTACCAACTGAGCAATGGATCCTTCAATATAATGGAATAAGGCTTGTGTACCTTGAATTTTAACAGGAGCAATTAGTAGCCACCAAGGGCTGGCTTATTACAATGGATGAGTCGGATCTCCAATAAGGCCAATAAAAATGACTTTGCATTAGCCCCCAAGTGCCATGGTGCATGCTGGTAGTGACATGGGACTTGTATATTCGATGTAATCTCGATTTGAACAATGTAGCCCCCAAGTGCCGGGTCGTAAGCCTGCAGCGACTCGGGACTATTTCCTCCATTGTAAAATAAATCATGCCCATTGATAAAAATAATAGTCGTTGCGCTTAAAGCAACTTTGAAAACCTCAATCATAACACTGGTTATTGATAATCACAATAGAAATCCAGCCATGTTGGCTATTCAAGATTTGAATAATGTAATCCGGTATGAAAACCTCAATCATTCAATATCATCATGAAAATCCAGTCAGTTTTGGCTATTAAAGATTTGAATACCTTATCGGTTGACAAGTAAATCCGAAGTTTAAATACTCGGTGGCTCTTGGCCGATGGCGACTTAATGCGCATTCATGGTAAGCCGGAATTTTTATAACCCGGCGGCTTATAGCCTTTGAGAAAAATCCAGAACGGATAATCATTTTGAAGCATCAACTTTGGTAATGAGCTTGAACTTAATCATTTATATGTCATAGTTCTGCAAATCCTGCACAGAGTTTAAACAACATATGCCCTGGCGACTTAACGTCAAAAGCCAGGGCGGGTAACCACCCAAATGTAGTCTTACCCTGCACATAAGTAGATCACAAGAACCCTTGGCGGTTTGCCGCAGGGCGGGTCATATAAAAAACCCGAAAAGAATCATAAATAGACAAGCCGGTTATCAATCATGATGTTAAGACACAATTAATGTTATTATACTTATGATCCTTTGGATGATACCACCGGTTTACGTGACCCAGAGGGTGAAGTTGATAACTCAACCCTGTAAAAGCCGGCACATATGATATTTGTGACAACTCAAATACTTGTGATTGTATGAAAACAGATAAAAAAATTGAGGCTTCTGATTCGAATACGATCAGTAAACCATTCCAAAGGGGTTAAGCTAAGATTCGAATACGATCATATAGCCCCCAGTGGTGTTGGCGTTGCCGATCAAAGTGGGTATCGACAGCTATGTTCTCTTTGGTTCGAATACGACCTATGTTTGAACAGGAAGCCCACAAATGACCTTAAGAGTTGTTTAGCTACGCTGATTCGAATATGATCCACGTCGATTCCCAAAGGGGTTGAGCTATGATTCGGATACGATCAAGAAGCCCCCAAGTAGGTTCAGCAGTTTGCTAATCAAAAGGGTATCGACAGCTATGTTCTCTTTGGTTCGAATACGACCTATGTTTGAACAGGAAGCCCCCAAGTGACCATAAATTTGGCATTACACCGATCAAGAGGGTACCGACAGCTATGCTCGAGGAGCAGGAAGCCCCCAAGTGACCATAAATTTGGCATTACACCGATCAAGAGGGTACCGACAGCTATGCTCGATGAGCAGGAAGCCCCCAAGTGACCATAATAAGATAAGCCGTAAGGCAGGATACCCATGTTTGAACCGCACATCATGGCAGCAAGTTCTTTTTGGAAACCTTTACTTTGTCTGAGAACTCGAACTTGCGAGAGATTAATTCTTTTTGAACCGGAACTTTAAACTGGATTTGAAATCTTCAAAAATTTGTGAGGGACAAATTTACCTTGAGCCGGATTTTGAACCGGATTTGAGAGCTTCAGTGCTTTGTGGGAGAAAGATGTCTCTTGAACCGGATTTTAAACCAGAGTCCTTATTTTGAGTCGGAAATCTTCTGACGCCTTTTAAATTTTCATCGATCTAGCCCCCAGGTCATACCATTGTAGCCCCCGAGTCTCAAGACGACTCGAGGAGTTGGCTTGAGATTCTCCATATTTGACCATAGCAGAAGGTATACATCATTGGCATTGATAACGGATGTGAATCCACAGAAGGTTGAGGTGACTGTGGCGGGTTATAAATGATCTCGTATGAGCCGTGTCAGCAACTCGGCCAATGGTTCCTTCCAATTGGCTGTTTGAAGTTAACCAAACTGTAGTAGCGGCGACTTATGCGCCTGCCCATTGAACCATCCAGTGCAGACGGCGGTTGATAATATATGATAATTTGCCTCCAATTTGTTGGAAGAAAACCGGGCTTCCCAAGTAGTGACTTGCTCATACTCAATAAACAGCTCATCCAGACAAGTGCGGCCCGGTGTGTCGATGTAGACCAGGCCGTGAGAGACGGACGGTAAAGACGACCGTAACATCAGAGGCAGCATAGACAGATGAACCGACCATGGCATTGTAAGCCGGTACGGACGGGCAAGTTGTCCTCCTTGTTGTAAGCCGGTGCGGGAGTACGTTGAGTAACGACGACCACCTGGTTTTTGTTAGAGGTCGATCCAGACAGCCGCCGCATTGCAAATGGTGCAGACAGAAAAATCAATCACGATCAAAGTAGCCGTGCGGACGGCGGGTCAATCACGGGCACAGTCCCGGTTATTTGATGTAAACCGGGTCACAAGGACGGCAACTTGCACACGATTCGTTCACCAGGTAATACGGCATGGACGAAACGCCGGCACAAGAACATTGCCAGTGCGCTCCATACCCGCAGTATAACGCCTCATATGAGGTGAAAAATTGTCCTGCATAAAAAGTATCGCAAGCCGGAGTATTTGCTTTTTTATAAAAATAATATGTGTTAATAAAATAGGTTTAGATGAATATAACCTGATTTGTTCGGATTACAGGAAACGGCTTCCTCATCAAACAAGCACTTGCTCCGTTTCAACTTTGCTTGTCACCTTTCCACAGCCACAGCGGGTCTCAGCAATAACAGGCCGACGGAAGGGCGCCGACGGTTCAGGCACGACGAGTAGAGCAGCTCATCCCTGATGACAAGAACCAGCGGCTTGTGGAGGCAGGGCCGTAGGCCGTGGCCACAACGATGATAGAAAATGCAGTGGCAGCTTGGACATGGAACAGTGACTTGAGGCGGCCGAAGCGACTTAGAGTGAGGCCGGGGCGACTCAACGACGACGGCTCGACACCAAGACCAGCGACTCGGGGGCGGAGTTGCGCGGGCGGCTCCCCCGCGGAGGGTCGCAGCTGCGGAGGAGGCAGAAGTAGTGGCTCGCCGGTAGCGACAAAGATGGCTCATCGATGGCGCAAGGTGCAGTGGGCACAAACCGGCCCTGCTTGGAGACACGGAGTCTCGTGAGGTGGAGGCGTGACGACGACATAGTGACGCGCTTACCCCGGCGAGTCGAGGGGGAGCCATCTTGTGGCGCGGCTGCAGCCACTTAGCGGCGGCTCGAAGGTAACGTCGGCGAAGTGAAGCGGTGCCATCGGCGGGTCCACGGCCAAGGTGAACCGGGTGGCTCAGGGCGCAGTTGCAGCTGTAATGGAGGCAGAGACCACGGCGGCTGATTACTCTGAATCCCCGTCCTTCTCCGGGTCGTGGTTGCTTTGATTTTTCCTTCTAGGACCAGGTCTTGATGAACACGGCTAGCAGATGGCAAATCGCTCTGGACCCCGCGAAGAAAATACAAAATACCTTTTATCCATGATCTTGTCGGTGCCTTCGTGGCTATAGATGTAGTAGTATTTAAATAATGTAGCACTTAATTAGTACTACTAGCCTTGGCCACGTACTAGTGCAAGTACTAATTGCTTCCTTGGATTTCTGCATCTAGATTAAACAATCCTCACCAGCCTTCAACCGTACTGATGTGGATGCAAACAGGAGCAACAATCTGACCCGGAACCGGGCAAACCGCAGCAATTGTTTAAAACCAACGTGTCAACTTGATTACTTGGTGACGTCGAGTCAGATTCTTATCCGGTCTCGTCTGCAGCGGAAAAAGCGATCTATACTCGGATTCAACGGGTCGCCGTGCAATGCGTGAGGCGCCGCACATGAACCCTAAAAACTCTACAAATCTCGCATCTACTGGCTCCAAATATTTGAACCATAACTCTGATTTTCCCACGATAAATTCGCTAGCTCTATCCATGGTCGCCGACGGGTCACGCGGTCATTCCACGCCGATTCTTTTTTCATCCGATTTAATTGCGAGTTTCTCGATCCCTGAGAGAAATCCCTTCAAAAACTCAACACCACCGTGCGCGGGCCCCACGGTGGGCGCCAACTGTCGTGGATTTGTCACGGCAGATGTTCTTAGTGTCAGGACTTAGTTGCGAGGCCAACGCATCTTTGTGATAGCTTGAGAGGGGTTGGACGGAATCGAGAGACGCAACACAAGACAAGGATTTAGACAGCTTCGGGCCCCGGGAAACATCATCCGGTAATAACCCTACATGTTGTTTGTGGCTAGGTCTCATTATGATCATGAGGGAGTCAACGGTAAGCCGGCTCTTTGTGTCTAGCCCTAGAGATTGTTCCTTGTTGCTTGTTCCCTCTTGGGGTGCCCTGCCCCTCCTTATATAAGTTAGAGGGGCGGGTTACATGTGGAGTCCTAGTAGGACTAGAACTAATCTATCTTTTCTTACAAGTTGAATACAAGTCCGGGTCTTGCTTCCTTGTAAAGGAAATATTAGTCAGCCCTTTTCTCTTAAGCCGGCCCATCATAACGCGAGCCGACCTTCTGGGCTTTGGGCCTAGTCTTCTATCTGACCAGCCCGCCGGGTTACTAATGAGTCGCCAAGATTGGGCGGGTTATCTGTGAATCGCCAAGCTCCAGGCGGGTCACCAGTGAGTCACCACGCTCCAGTCGGGTCATACCTCCGGCCGGGTCATACCACGGGGTATATCCCCGACACCTTCCTTAAAAATCGTATGAACCAGAAGGTTTTGACAAGTCATACCTTTCTAGTGTTTAGCAGATAATTTTCTACCATACAACTTCTTCGAGGACAAGAAGTGAATGGAAGGTTATGCATTATAGAAGTGGGAGTCGACCTTGAACTTTGTGTACATGCCCATGGACATGATGTAGATCTTATCATTTAAGCTTCTCTTAAATTAATTATTCCCTTGGTATAAGTACATCTTATATCTGGGATCTGGCCTTTTTCAATCGTGGTTCCAACCATAATCTCCTTTAAATACCATTTCTCGTGCATGTTTAAGCACTTACCTTTTATAGAGCAATACCCCAGTCCAAGCTCTACTTTGGACTGTCGTCGAGTATTACCCCCCTGGTATCTCGAGATTATCTTGGAACTGCATAACTTCTTATGAGTTCTTCATCAAGTACTAGATTCTCACTGATTACAATTTTTCATGGACTCTGAGTTATTAAACACTCAAAGACACCAATAACTGAACCGAGTCCGCACTACAGTTCAACTACTCTTAGTAATCTTCTTTAAGTACAAGTTTGTACCCGATCAAGCCATTCCTAGCCTGCTCGGCTATATCCTTATCATGCAACTTTTTAACTGTGCTACCTGGTCCTTATTCCCGGAGCACCACTTTCGACGATGAGCTAAGCTTACGTCAATTTTCCTCATCATATCATTTCGCCTTGAACAGCAAGCTTGATTTTGAGCTTGTGTCGTACTTGTGGTTCCAATAACCTTTCGCTTCATCAGTCCTTTGACTTGATGTCATCGCCGATCGATTACACCTTCGTGAAATCTCTCGACAATTGTGTCGTGATCATCATCAACATTTTGAGCTCTTCCAGGAAATCGATCGAATTCATGAAGAGAAATACCATCCTTGCCCTTGATGATTTTTATTATCATCGATAACACCCTTGACTTCCTTTCATCACGAACTTGTCCACATTATGAATACAACTTGCTCTCCGGCTAGTGTTGTGTTCTGCCTTGAAGTATTACTGTCTTTTCTCTCGAGAATGTTGTGGGCATTGCTCCACCTCTTAGAAAATTCTCGGTATGATGATACTTCTCACCATCACCATTCTTACTTGGTCCCCGTGTTGTTTTTAACCAGGATACCAATATGCTATCAATGTTGCTTGAGTTCTGTACTTCTAGCAACCCTATTGCTTTGGAGTTAATGGTCGGTAGTTTCACTCTAATTAAGTCTATTGCTTATTGAATCATCATTCAAACATTGATCGTGCTACCTACTCTAGATTTCCGGGTGCACCCTTCTATCATTGTAAATTGTGTATGTTTTCCTCGAGCATACATCATTGTATCATTTGACCTGACTAATGTTATCTCCTTGTTCACATAATTGTGGAAATCCATCTTCTTGGAAATCCCAATGAATTGTCACTGAGTTCATCAACCACCTCCTCATTCTCTCCTTGGTTTAATGATGAACTCTTGTCTCGGAACTCACTTCCATAGTTCATTTCCCGAGAATCTTACATTGTCATCTCGTCAATTGGTGTCGCACCTTCTCTTCTCAGGCATCCTAAGTTTGAGGTATCCTAACACCAATCAGATCTGAATCTCGGTCGGATATGATGGTTGGAACATATTTTCAAAAGTTATAACATTGGTCTTTATATGACCCGGTAAGGTGATGTCATCCCTAGCACACCTGGCCAGAGGACCTATTGTTATAGTTTCCTTTTGGCAAGGTTAGTCATTCTTTCATGAGGAAATTGTAAGACTTATTCTACAAGTTGTTCCTGATGGATCCTTTTTGTTTCCAAAATCTGATCTTCACCTGATGACCATGTCAATGCTAACTCGAAGCATGTCTATGGTACTCCGATTTTCAACAAGAACATTTGAAGCCCAATTCTAAATGTTTCCTGCTCACTTATCCAAACACCGTTGTATGGGTAATGTCATGAAATTTCTCTCCCATATCTAAATAGTTTTCTACATTATATCTTGTCATGGATATCATGCTCTGCTTGTCCTTGGGAAGGATATACCCTTGAAATATGTGTTTAAACACATTTTCCTTTCCATTGTTCTGTTTAATCTGATAATCATATTTTCCTTTCCATTGGTTGGTTTAACGTTTCTTATGATCTATATGATCTAAGCAGTAATATTCTCCTACTTATGTAAACACCTCGGTGTACAATTCTGTCAGCAAGACCCTGTTACTATTGTTGATGACATTCCGGTAGCCACCGATGGACGAGAACTTTGCCTATTGGTCTGCCTCGTTGAACGAGCAGGGAAATGGTTCTCTTCGTCCCTCACCCTTGGTACCAACTTTGTTGCCTACATAACGGTCAGGCTATCCTCTGACATGCCTTCCTTACATGATCGTGTAAGACGTCATCGCCTTCCTACTTTTAACCCACATGGTGCGCCCATAACCCACAGTTCCATAGGATCGAAACTTGACTCTCCTGCACCCCCTATTCCCAAGGTTGTTCCTCGCGTGTGGCCTCATATGTAATTCACGAGCCACCTTCCGAGAGATCATCAAATCTGTTACCGTACGCAATACTTATTCACATTGCTTTGAGCCCCTTTCATGCCCTGTTTCAGGCATTGAACGATTGCCTGCCCGCTCGGAACTTCCAGTGATACCTCCTTACTTTGCTCTCGATATTTTCTTAAGTTTCAATTCGAGAGTTACTTTCCACCACCTTCCCCGATGTTATC
The DNA here is from genome assembly GCF_018294505.1 of Triticum aestivum. Classification (NCBI taxonomy): domain Eukaryota; kingdom Viridiplantae; phylum Streptophyta; class Magnoliopsida; order Poales; family Poaceae; genus Triticum; species Triticum aestivum. Next base: position 404,561,464 of record NC_057813.1, on the reverse strand, counting down.
GACCAGTTAGTCAACCTTGCAGAGGTCCGTTCTCCCGAAATACCCACCCTTTATTCTTTCGTAAGTATGATGGAGTTCTCGAAGAAAGGATGCCGACTTCATCATGATGACCTGAAGCAGAGAAATGAAGACATCAACGTAATGGATCGACCTCTTCGAGAAGAGCAACCAAGACCGAGAAGATCCGTTAGAATTTTGTAACCAGAACTTTCCCCCCTTGCTCCACCTCTTAAAATCTCGGGACGAGTTTTCTTGTAGTGGAGGAGAATTGTGACGCCCGGATAATTAAGCTACAATAATTCACTGCTAATGATGCCATGTCACCATGGTTACTGTTGTTAAACTCACATTGGTTCGAAACCGATTCAAATTTGAATTCGAAATATAGTCAAATAATTACTTCTTAAGTGAATTATACAAAATAGTTCATGATATTGCAAATAATCCCAAAGCAATTATAAAAACAAAACCAACATTTTATAAAATACTAGATGCCCTAAAATAATTAAAACAGGGGCCAAAACAATATTTTAACCACTTTTAAAATTATAAAAAATTCCAAAGCTTTTCAAATGCCTCCCAAACTTTTGTGGCAGTGCCATATAATGCAGTGTTATTTATGGGACTAGTTACATGTTTTACAAAAGCCAGTTAGTGTATAAAGAAAACACAAAACCTAAAAAGAAGAAGAAAGTCTCCTGTGCACTTGGCCCACCATGAATAGTACAAGGCACAACCCAACTCACCTCATCCTCTTCTTCCTGTTCACAGCACACCCCGTGGACGATCTGAGCACGTCCATGGATGGTGATCTCCACGTGCCGAACATACAGCTCCCCCCTGGATGCCTACAAGATGAACCCCGCGACCCCTGCAAACCCTAGCCATCCCCTGTTCCCCTCACTCTCGTTTTCCTCCTCGTTTTCGTCTCCACCGAAGCAGAGTCGCCGCCTTGCCTTCGTCGATCCCACGGCCACCGGCCTCCACTCTCCGCGCCAAGAGGTCCAGGAGCTCCGTCATCCTTGACTACATCGCATTCGTACCAGGGAACCACGAGGACAATGCTACACCGACGGGATCGAGCGTCTTCCTCATCTACGGCCGTCACTGCCCCACACCCGATCTACCTCACCGGAGCTTCTCCGCCTCGCCGGACACGTCCTCTGCCTCCCCCTGTGAGCGGCACACCCATTCCCCTCATCCCCCCTCCGTTTGTTGCTCCGTTGCACCGCCCCGTGCCGTCCATGTTCCGTCCACTGGCCGCGGTCCTCGCGACCGCGCCCAACACCGAGCCCGCGTCTAGTCCACGCCCCTGGCATGACCTGCGCCCGCCCGCGCGTGCGGCCTCCGTGCCCACTTTGCGCCCCACTATCCTCGCTGACCTTGCATGTCGCCCGCGCCCGCATGCTGCTTCGTGCTACCTTGTGAGTTGCTATCGCTCCTCCCCTGCTGCTCGCTAGCCGCTGCTGCTACCCGCTTGTACTGCTCCGGTTGCCGCTGCTCGGCTGCTTCTGCTGCTTCCATTCTGCTACTGCTCCCGCTAGCTGCTGCTATGCACTTGCGGCTGCTATCCATCGTTGCTTGTGGTGCCATAGCTACTACTGCTGTTGGTTGAGGCCGTAGGCACCTAGGCCTCCTATTGGTGCCGTGGCCATGGCCTTGGCCTTTGCGCATGGCCGTCTGGTGGCCGGCCTATTAGTTTATTTTGGTTAGACTAATTAGTGATTAAGTATAGCCAAATGATATGTGGACCCTGCTGCTAATTAAAGGTTAAAACAAATAAAAATATATAAGCCCATGACATGCAGGACCCACTTCTACTGTTCACATGTTGACCAGTCAATTATTGACTGGGTCAACCCAGCCACTAGACCCCACTTGTAAGCCACTGTAGGTAAGCTGCAACTGTGTGCACTTAGCAATTTCCTTTAAAAAAGAATTAAAACAAATTCTAAAAATGCAATAAACTTCGATAATTCGTATAAAATAATTCATAAGTCGGATGAAAATACTTTGTACATGAAAGATGCTCAGAACGACGAGACGAACCTGAACATGCAACCCGTTCGTCTGCCACGCGTCCCTAGCATAATGAACCTGCAACATTTCACCTCCGATTCATCTGTCCGAAAACATGAAACACCGGGGATACTTTCCCGGATGTTTCCCCCTTTCGCCGGTATCACCTACTACCGCGTTGGGGCACACCTAACACCGCTCATTGTCATGCCATGCATCGTCATGCTTATGTTTGCATTATATTTACTGTTTCTTCTCCCTCTTCTCTCCGGTAGACTACAAGACCGACGCTGCTGCTGCCCAGTTCAACTACGGAGTTGACGACCCCTCCTTCTTGCCAGAGCAACCAGGCAAGTCCCCCCCCCCTTGATCACCAGATATTGCCTATTCTCCTCTATACTGCTTGCATTAGAGTAGTGTAGCATGTTACTGCTTTCCGTTAATCCTATTCTGATGCATAGCCTGTCATTGTTGCTACATCTGTTGATACCTTACCTGCAATCCTAAATACTTAGTATAGGATGCTAGTTTATCATCCGTGGCCCTACATTCTTGTCAATATGCCTTGCTATACTATCAGGCTGTGATCACTCGGGAGGTGATCACGGGTATATACTATACATACATACATACTATATAGATGGTGAATAAAGTCGGGTCTGCTCGTTGAGTACCCGCAAGTGATTCCGATGTGGGGGCTGGAAGGACAGGTGGCTCCATCACGGTAGAGGTGGGCCTGGGTTCTCGACGGCCCCCGACTGTTACTTTGAGGCGGAGTGACAGGGCAGGTTGAGCCACCTAGGAGAGAGGTGGGCTTGGCCCTGGTCGGCGTTCGCAGGTTGCTTTATAATAACATGCTTAACGAGATCTTGGTATTTGATCTGAGTCTGGCCACTGGCCTATATGCACTAACCAACTACGCGGGAAAGATATGGGCACTCGACGTCGTGGTATCAGCCGAAGCCTTCTTGACGTCAACGACTGAGCGCCGCACGCCGGATTGGAACGTAAGCCTGCTCTTGTATTAAGGGGGCTAGTTCTGCTTCTGGCCGCCCATGCAACATGCAGGTGTGCAATGGGAGATGGGCCCAGACCCCTGCACGCATAGGATTTAGACTGGCGTGCTGACCTCTGTGTTGTGCCTAGGTGGGGTTGCGACGTGTTGATCTTCCGAGGCCAGGCATGACCCAGGAAAGTGTGTCCGGCCAAATGGGATCGAGCGTGTTGGGTTATGTGGTGCACCCCTGTAGGGAAGTTAATCTATTCGAATAGCCGTGTCCCTCGGTAAAAGGACGACCCGGAGTTGTACCTTGACCTTATGACAACTAGAACTGGATACTTAATAAAACACACCCAGACAAGTTCCCCAAACAACCCGGTGATCGCTTTTCCACAGGGTGACGAGGGGAGGATCGCCGGGTAGGATTATGCTATGCGATACTACTTGGAGGACTTCAATATACTCTCTTCTACATGCTGCAAGACGGAGGCTGCCAGAAGCGTAGACTTCCATAGGACTAGCTATCCCCCTCGTATTCTGGCATTCTGAAGTTCAGTCCATTGATATTGCCTCCTTACACATATACCCATGCGTATGTAGTGTAGATCCTTGCTTGCGAGTACTTTGGATGAGTACTCACGGTTGCTTTGCTCCCTCTTTTCCCCCGTTTTCCTCTTCTTCTCGGATGCCGCAACCAGACGTTGGAGCCCAGGAGCCAGATGCCACCGTCGACGACGACTACTACACTGGAGGTGCCTACTACTACGTGCAGGCCGCTGACGATGATCAGGAGTAGTTTAGGAGGATCCCAGGCAGGAGGCCTGCGCCTCTTTCGATCTGTATCCCAGTTTGTGCTAGCCTTCTTAAGGTAAACTTGTTTAACTTATATCTGTACTCAGATATTGTTGCTTCCGCTGACTCGTCTATGATCGAGCACTTGTATTCGATCCCTCGAGGCCTCTGGCTTGTATTATGATGCTTGTATGACCTTTATTATTTGTAGAGTTGTGTTGTGATATCTTCACGTGAGTCCCTGATCTTGATCGTACACGTTTGCGTGTATGATTAGTGTACGATTGAATCGGGGGCGTCACAGGGTCTTGCAACATAATCCATTCAGAGACATGACACAATATGCAAGTACAATAATCTAATGACAATTTCAACTGGTATATAAAGAAGAACCGGGATTACCTTGGGCTTCAGATAGCAGAAACAGCAGGACCTCCTCTATCTTCAAATGCAACATTCTTACTTCCTCCAATTCTTGGGTTGCTTGCATAATGCGTGCCCCTAATTCCATAATTTTTAGCCTCAAGATAAAGATTACCTCATTCATGGCAGCCACACCATCTCTTTCGGCCTCTAGTAGAGCCTCGAGCACTATAATATCTGTGCTCAGACTGCTCTCCGGCGGTGTTGCCTCTGAACTGCTACCATCTGGTAACATGGATGGCGCACTGCTTCCACAAATAGATTTTGGGGATGTACATTGTGTCCTAGTGTGAATTGCATCCTGAAAGGTTTCTGCTGGACATAAGTAAGAGATAGTTATCATATGATCCAGGAAGTAAGCTTACATGGTAAACGACGGACGAATTATTGCCGAGCATGGCAAACTATATATAATTGGTTCGAAGCACCATCAGCCGAAAAGAAATTAAAATGGTAAGATGAAACTAGGGATGTAAGTGGCAAATAAACGACATCCGCCAGTCCCATATAGTTAGTTTTTGCTACCTCCCTAGTTCATTTTCCTCAAAAAACAAAAACTCTTTTGAACTATCACACCACTAGTGGACTTTAATCAGGATTAAACGAGACCCAGTTGACATCCCTAGTTGAAGGGAGTGTACCACCGCTATATTTAAGTTGCCAAGGCATCTAAGCAGTTGAAATAATCTGAGAAAGCACTTAACAGTGTGGCCTCATATAAACTACGAAGACAGTCTTGTGATGAAGTTGAGAGGAAAAGTTAAGGACTCAAATGAAATAGGCATGCATTTCTTTACGATACTACAACAGGCACTGCTGACATATTGGCCAACTCGGGTATAGCGTAACAACAAACAAGCATTCGAATCAAGCAATACAGCAAAGTAGACAACTGAACTATTTGTAATTCAGTAGGATTATAGGTTGAGGGCACAAGCCAAGAAAGCAGCCCACTCGCATTACATTTCACATGTACTAAAACACATTGGCTTACCATATGTTGCTGTGAAGCCTCGCTGTTCTTGCAATGTTCTTTGGAGATATTGTCAGCATCACGTGGTTGCAAATCTAGTTGTTGTAGTTTATTCTGCACCCTCTATTTAGGTAAAATTAATTTTAATCGCATGCACTGGTCCGAATTGATCATCAATGGTTCATCTAAACTAATGAAAGAAGGGTGTGTGCATACACGACAATATATCTGCTTCCCTCTATTTTTATACTTGTTCGAGGTGCCGGCCCCAAAAGAAAGAATATTTTGCTTGATGGGGTTGGCAGCTCCATAATTAATAGAAGCATCAAATTAATCATGCAACTTGGGAAGATCAAGAACACACAAACAAGTAATGAACAGAGGCTCGGAGCAGTGATGTAATAGCTAGCATCCGAAAATGTAGGGTAAAACAAACAAAAAGCAGCGAAACCACATGCCAGTTTGCTGATGTGTAATTAAGCATAGAGAACATTAAGTAGTCTGATGTAACCAACAGGTGGCATCAGAACAAAACTAAAGCATATTAACTATATGTGCACTGGTATGTAATTTAGCACATGTAACATGTTCACTGCCAGAAGTATGGCCCTACAGGTGCAAGCAGAATAACGCGTCTCATGAAAAACGGAATGATGCCCTGAAGAAATTCAAAGGTGCGGTGCTTATACTAGGAAAGTGAACGTAGGCACTGGCCGTTGGATAATAGTACCTGATTCTCGGCGGCATATGGGTATCGTTGCCATACTTGATAGCTAAGGATCGTCGATGGTGCTCGTGTTGCAGTTGAGTTTGGGTCGGCTGTCGCCGTCGCTGAAGCGGCTCCGGTGCTACGGTTGCGACGCCTGTCGACATACAAGAAAGCTCATCTGTGGTAAGTGAACAGTTGCATGATAAAGATAAAAAACGAAGGAATACAAATCGAAATAACCTGATGAGGCTGCGGCGTCGGTAAAGCAGGGCCGGTGGAGTTGAATATGGCGTCTGTGGAGCGGGTCCGGTGCAGTGGACGGAGGCTTCGGCGGGCGCATTATACAGTGCTTTCGGTGAGGCGGATATGTTGCGGCGGACGAGGGCTTGTATGAAGGGCCAGCGAAGGGGCGGACGAGGGAGTCAGTGAAGGGCCTACGCTGTGGTGGACGAGGGCGCCGGTTAAGCAGATCCGGTGCGGTGGACCATGGTGGCGGTCAAGGAGATCTGGAGCGGTGGACAAGCCCGTCGCTAAAGCAGCTCCGGTGAAGTGGTGAGTTGGCAGTTGCGGGTTCCAAGGTGCGAAAGGTAGATCCGGTGGGGTGTGAGGTCCACCGCTGCGGCGGAGGACTAGATTCGGCGGCTTGCCGTGGTTGGGGGGGTCGGGAGGGGAAGGGGAGGGGCTCTGGGGAAGAATGTTGGGGGCAAAGTGGGGAAAACAATGGAGTTACCAAAACAGCCCTTTTCCGTTCATGTGGCAGGGGTAAAACAGGAATATCGCAGGGCTAAACTTTTGGGGGTGTGATATTTCGATGTGAGCGGGAAGTTTGAAAGCTTTTGGCGCCTAAAATTATAAGTATTCTGTTCTCGTACGACCGACTATGATATCATGGCCGACAATTTGTTTGTTTTGCATGCAAAAAAGTCGTGCAAGTTTTGAAAATCAATGTCTCCAACTCGAAACTTAGATTGTCCATTCAATTCAAATATGGATCATTGAGCTACTACAAGCAAATACCATAATACGGTCCAATTCAAATGAAATTCCAAATGTGTTTATCCTAAATATGATGACAAAAGCAAAAATGTGTATGTGTATGAATAAAGTGGATGATTATAAAGTTTGAACATGCCCATATGTGTATATCTCTAGGTTTGATATATGAATTTGAAATCACGAAATACCGGCTTAAAAAATGTACCTCCGTTTAAATGAATTACAAAAGCTAATGATGGAGTCGAATTCCAAAATTCCAATCTTAGGTTTGTAATTCTGGTACATCAAGGTATATCACGCATGTTCAAAAGTATCATTATCTCATAGTACAAACTGTGAAACAAAATGATCAACCATGAGTGCACAATATCTCAATTACGCTAAAGTCCCTCAAATATAGACACCTCACTCTTTATCTGAAGTCAACCCCCCCACCACCACCACACACACACATAGAGAAGTCGTTCTCTCCCCCAAACACCAACACACGAGCACATTAACACCCCTCTCTCTTCTAAAGTCCGGACCCCAACATAGGTCTCTATCACTTTGTCTCTCGGGCATGCACACATCTCTTCCCTCACTCTCTAGGTCTTCCTCTATCTCTCTTACCCAAGCACACGCACTATGTAGAGTGTATATTTCCCATACACACAAAATGTCACCCCCAAACGTCTATCTCCCTAGTTATGTGGTTCTCGCGCACTCACCTCACACACCACCCCCACTGCAAATAAGCACACTTTGTCTCCTTGTGCACCACTCTCCTCTTTCTATCTCTCCCACATGCGGACCCGCCCCAGCTCCTTCCCTGTATACATATATGTCGTGACTCTTTGCATAGCTCCCTAATGTATAATCATTCTTGATTTCGCACATTGTTCTATACACCATCTATTCTAGATCTCTCATGAAGTCCCTATCACACACACGATGACTCGCTTCCCTTGCTTCTCCGTTCATAGGCCAATTACGGACAACATCAACATTGTCTCCCTATCTATATGCCATTTATGGACATAAACGACCCCTCTCGCCCCCTCTCTTCCTCTCCATCTCTCTCCGTCGCTCTCTCTCTCTTTCTCTCGCTCTCACACCCCTCTCCCACACACACACTTGATGTCTCTTCCAAATAGTCTGCTCCCCCCGCCCGCACTCGTGCTATCCCGCTACTACACATGTCACACCATTCCCCCTTCCCTTATACTAGGTTTACATCATCAGTGGTCTCTCTACTCCACATACACTCTCTCCCTCTCACACACAAACGCGTGCACAAACACACATAGACACGCACAAACACCCATTTATCTGGATCCTCATCTCTCCCCATGTCCGCATGTGTATCTCACACACTCACTCTCTAATTATGTATATGTGTCTCCACGTTACACAACACAAAGCCCCCATGTACATGTCTTTCTCTATCCTCCACACACATAGACACAAAGAATTTGTTATCATTGCCTCAGTCTCTAACATATCACACACGCACACTGTCTCTCTCTCTCTCTCTCGCAAACACGCTCAACAAGGGTTTCCCCGTGAATAACTTACCGTCTATTCATCAACAGTCGTGGCAGTACGGCGAACACGAGACATGAAAAAGAATAAATGTACACGTGCTTAGACCACCTAGTATGACTACTAGGACTAGACCAAGCCAAAAATCGCGCCGCCGTCACCCCCTCCTTGTTGGCGACGGGAAAATCTTTGTTTTACACAGTCGAGAAGTCATTGTGCTAAGGCCCCACATGTCGAGGCGTTGAATAGAATGTAGATGCTAGTTTACGGAAGCAAGTATCGATAATACGTTTGTATCTCCATACTTATATTTCTTCTCTTATAAAAAACCGAGTTGGTGATGATGGTACGTGTGCCATCTTGCAATATAGACCGTCCGATCTATATCTGCCAGATGGAAATTAAACTAAAAGATACCCGCACCCCTCTCCATATTTGCAGACAAAGCCTTCCCTCATTCATCCTTATCTCCAACAAACCTCATTGTTGAGCAATTAAGAAAGGGAGCCTCTGGAACAAACTGGCCTGGTGGCCACTACCGGTGTTGTCAATCCTCATGCCTCCGCTCAGTCCCCCACCAACCACCACCACACCCCACTCCTCTTCACCTTATCTCATATTTCTCGAGATATCATTAGTTTTTACACATGGGATTACTCCCGTAAGGGTCAATCACAACAAGTGTTTTATAAAAAAATGCATCTTGATGTTCCGTGCAATGCACGGATCTTGCTAGTACTCCTAAACAAGACTAAGTTGGTGATGCTGGTGTGTCTGCCATCCGTCGTTTCTGACCATTAGATCTACATCTAACGGTTGTGAGGTAAGTTGTTGCCTTTTCTCACCAACATCCCACTTGTCTACCAATTTGCAGAAAAACCCATAATTAGTATCTTAAAACCAACCACATCCCTCCCTGACCTCACCAAAACAGCCCAAGGAATATATTCTAATTGAAACATAATATATCTCTAGTGACATATGTATATCAAAATTAGAGTGTTTTGTACCAAGTTTGTGAATAAGTATTATTCTAATTATGATTCGTTGCAACGGACATGAACATTGCTAGTATTTCCAACCATGCATTTTTTCCTAGTGTTCCATAGTTTCGAGTTTTCCATCAAGATATTAGTCATTCGTGGTTGATATTTACTTTCAATCATGTACACATATGCGCTATGTAACTAGGCTTGCTTATTGGCTTCCAAAGCTTAACTTTCACTCCTACTTAAATATGTAGAGTATTTAACAAAAAACTACCACTTTCAACCAGCCCTAGGAAGAATCTATTGTACAAAAAATAGCAAAAATATACCCAAAATTTCTTAATCCACGCCAAAAACTACTACCTAGTATTCCTACCAATTAGGTTCGTTTAAACCCATTTATGACAGGGTTGGCCCACACGTCCATGCTGACGAGGTAGCTTAAACCAACACATTTTGTTTGACCGTCGACACGAGGGACCCACATCTGACCTTCTATCCTGTTATTCCCCCTCAAATCATTATTTTCCCTGAACATTACTTCAAACAGTACTGATGTGTGTTCGTCGGTGGCGCCCGAGCGAGTTGGCCGCCGCTCCGTCGGACGGGCCGGACGCCGCGCTGGTCTCCGCACGGGTTGGCAGGCTGGCCCAAGCGTGACTCACGAGTGAGCAAGCCACCGCGCTGGCCTTTGCTCGAGCCAGATGGCTGGCCTTAGCGCGGCGCGTGTGAGCAAGCTGCCGCGCTGCCATGCCAATCTAGCTAGCAAACCTTGCAGAAAAGTAGCTGGATGGAGCTATCTTGGCTAGCTACCGGCCGCGAGCACCGGACGGAGCTGGCATCCGGGCTGCCGCAACATGGGCTCCACACCGCCGGCAGTTTTGACCTCGCCTTCTGCCGACGATGGTAGCTGCGTCCCATGGCCAAGGATGACTAGGTGAACGGGCCGAAGGCAGGAGGTCACTCGAGGATTTTTATTGGTAAGAGCATGTACAATGGTTGATAAGGTAGTCTTATCTTAAGTCTGCCATGTATGCAAGTGGTAGTAGTTTCTTGGCATTTTAGTGGTTTCTTGCATTATAGGTGTTTCTTGTAAGGAACAATGTACGTACTACTAGCGACAAAAGGCGATTCTAGGTTGCGTTGTACTCCAACGAGTACTACTAGTGGTCGCGGGAGTGTATACCTCGTTTTGTGCGTTCGATCCCGGCCGAACGCACGGCGGCCTTTTTTTTAAAATAGTACTACTACACTTCGCTGCGAGCCAATATTTTACACGGGTAGTTTGAGTTTTGAAGTCAAACAGACGTGCGGCCCCACAACCTGGGTGCACTCGATAGCCTAGCCACGTGAACGGGTTTTCCTTCCCAGCATCCCATGGCTCGCGTGCTCGCCCTAGCAACACCTCGCCTGTAGCTTCCTCATCAGCTAGTGGCATATTTAAACTAGCGCCTCCCAATTAAGCCCGAGGAGCCGGAAAAGCCTAGCGGGGCATTGGGAACTGTGCAATATGGCTCTGCACGTAAAGTGCTCTACTACTACTCTGTAGCTTGTGGTGTTGCACGCATGAACTTCACTCCATTATCGGCTCTACTATAAAAGAAATTCCTATTGACGTGTTTTTTTAAACGGAGGCAAAAGCTTTGCTTCATCTCTTCATAAAGAAGGAACTAGTAACAAAGTTCGAAGAGATCCATTACACCTCCACAAATGGAAGAGAAAAGTCTAGTCTCGTTGTATCAAATAACTCAAATGTTCTGCCCACGCAGTAACCGTCACTGATAAACAGGCTGCTAGTGTGTGCGTGAGAGGAGCGGCTGAGTAGGCCAGCTACGTGAGAGGAGCGGCTGAATAGAGCACTGAGAGTACCCACTAGGCCACTACGCAGGTGTACTTTCCCTGCATTGATAGTACAGCGATGATTCTAGAGAACAGTAGTACCCTCCACTTCCAACTGTAGCTCCTTGGCCCTGAGATTCAAGAGTTCAAAACTGGTGCACTATACTAGAACTAGACAAGAAGTACAGTACATCGCACTACTAGTTCAGAAAAGTAGTACTAGTACTGCTACAGTACGAGTACGTACTCCTCCGTCACATAATGTAAGACGTTTTTTGACACTAGTTGGCGTGTACAAAAAATGGCAAAAACATACCCAAAATTTCTTAATCCACGCCAAAACTAATACCTAGTGCCAAAAATTTCTTACTAGTGCTATTATTTACAGTATAATGCAATCCCATAATGTTCCATAATGCTAGTACTAGTAGTAAATAATAGCCTCACCCCTTCGCTGAGGAACGATCTACAGTTGGAAGGGACGAGGCCCTGCAGTTATTACGCTCTTATCTTCTCCTCGCAAGTTCCCTCCCCCCAAAGAGAAGGCAGTTCGTCGCTGCTCCCATGGATTCGCCAGGCGGTTCTCCTCCTCATCGGGGCTGGGATACCTTGGACGACGATCCTCTGGGAGAAATTGCATGCCGCTCCGACGTCCTCACCGCTGCAAGACTCGGTGCTTCCTGCACCAACTTTTTCAAGACGCTGCTTAAACAGGCTTGGAAAAAGGCCATGCTTGTTGGTCTTCCATGCATCCTCGAGGAGAAGGTTCTTCTATGGGACAATCCTTCGAACAGTCCACCCCTCCCTGGCCATGGTTGCACGTTGACTCCGTTAGAGTTGCCGACGTTGAGAGGTAGTCGGATTTTGTCCGATGAGCAGGTCAGTAATGGAGTTTGATCATGTAGTACTTAGTTATTCCATTTCCATCCTGTAATTTCTCTGCTGCCCACCGTCTTATATATAGGTCTGGGTCGGTGCCAACGAAGATTGGCATGCATACCTCCGGCCGGATACCACCATCATTTTGCACAGCAGCCACAGCAGTACGGCCGTTCCGGTAGACCCCTTCTCCACCATTGGGATTGGCCTTCCGGACTGGCTGGGCTTGAATACGTATGATGATGCCTACATGAGATTGAAGAAGATAGCAATTGCGGACCCTGATAAAGCGACACGGCTATGACGATTACTATCTCATCGCGGTGTTCGACATAAGGATTGCCATCAATGCAAGAGGCAATAACGGCAGAGGCTGGCGCATGTTGGCAGCGGCAGATTTGTACCCCTACACGTTCGAAGACGTCGTGCGCCATCTAGGTCGCATGTTCGCGGTGACAAGCCAGGGGACTTGTTTCATCTGGTTGCCATCCTACGGTACGGGAGATTACAAATGGAATGCACAAACCATCATTTGCATCCCTAACGGTACTCCATTATTTTGCAGGGACCAGTCATCCCCCGGTCAAAATAAGATCGCCGATCCGGGATGTGCATGTGCATCCGCGATTCGGTCTAACCTGGAACCTTGTAGCTGACTTTGGCATATTGGGATCAACTATCTTAGCAGTCATTACCCATGGTACCACTGATGTGCAACATGGTCACACAATGTACCACGATTGGACCGTCACCATCTACCCAGGTATTCCATTTTTTAACCCTCTCGCCTTCTCTTTCATTGTTGTACTAGTAGTATACTTAGTAGTACTAGTAGGAGTACTTTTTACCTTGGAGGATGCGTATAGCTAGCTAGGCCCTTGAAGACTTGAACCCACTAGCTGCCACCATTTTTGTTTTTCCATGTCTTACTATCTCATCCATGTAGCCAAGAGTGTGGCTATATATAATAAGCCGGTTATTTTACTTCCTCTATACCGGAGTAGTACTATTTGCTGCATAGTATTACTGACCGCCATATTTGAGCACAACATTATTATGCATGGACCTTGACTATGTACGTCACCATGTGTCCAGATCTGGGATGCCGCGTGTACCAGATGAACGGCGCCGAGTTAGACCCCCGTGATGCTACGTGGGTGCCGAGGAACACTCTTGGAGCATACTCGCTTTTCATCGGGGACAACTACCCCATTGTGAAGCGGATGCCACCTTCCGTGCATGACATGGAAGGCCTGCCGTTCATGAAGCATGATTATGTCTTCATTGCGCACCACCGGATGAACGACATGCTGGGACACGCTATCCCTGATTTATGCCGCTTCATCTTGGATGAGTCTCCATTGTGTGGAACCGAACTAGAAAGTTGCGACAATGATTCCCGTTGCCCACCGCTATGGATCGCGCCATCCATGAAGAACACCTGGGACTGGAACCTAGAGGAGGACATGTAGCCCATCTATAACGTGTAAGTGGAGTACGGTAATTGTGAACGGTAGCGCTGTGAATATATGTGGACTAGTCGTGCACAAATTTATCACATGAATTGGAGATGAACTTGTGTTGCATACTGGCATTTGTCCTTTAGAATTTCTTACTAGTAAATGTGTTATGTGTACGTGCAACTTGTGTGGTTCTTGCACGGGCTCCAACACGCTCTTTGAGAAAAAAAAGGTGGCACAGCTTTGGATATACGTGACATGGCGACATCATACAGTAGCATCATTCGCTATAGTTGTAGTGCACTCCTACTAGGACGACAACCCCTATAAAACCTTGCGCTTGGCTCTTTGCCTCTTCGAGAGGTTCAACAGTTCGTACTCGTGTGAACCTTGCACTTGGCTCTTCGCCTCTCCGGAAGGTCCAACAATGATGATACTACAGTACAATATGCTTCTGGCAACCTGACACCAATTGAACTGATGCACGTCCACCGCGAGGGCGAGGGCGAGGGAGAGGGAGAGGGTGTTGTAGTCAAAACCCTCTCCTTGTCCTGCGAACTACCGCGTGCGTGGGCGAGGGAGAGGTGTAGTAAGCAAGCTTCTCCACATTTGGCGAGTTGACGGGACACATCAAAGTAGTACTAGTACTAGTAGTAGTCCATACTGCGTCCTTTCCGATTAATATGGCTTAATTTGAAATGAGAAAAATACACTGACGGTCAACGTATGTAACAATACGCTCTTTACGGTCACTATATATAGTTTTGCGGTGATTATACGATCACTAGCTCATCGTAGAGCACCGTATTGCACCCTACTGACCGGCCACATAGTCAACGTGGCACTTTGTTGACTGGTTAAATTGTCACCTGGTTTTTGGGTCCCACCTGTCAGTTGGCAGAGCAAAGAAATCGGTTAAACAAAACTTTACGCAGGCGCGACACGAGTCCAACCCTTGCGCGCGAACCGCCCTGGTTGTGTATGTGAGTCCAACAAAGAGTGTACATCGGCTATAAGGCTGGTCATAGTGGAGAGTAACATATACTAGTATCATGCATATGATACTAGTGTATGATACTACATCTATAGTGCATAGTATCATAAAGTAGTATCATAGATGGTCTTATTTATTGCCATGCATGACACATACTCCCTCCTTTTCCGGTTTATAGGGCTTATCTCAAAATTTTAGTTTTTCCATTTTATAAGACTCAATTTGGTTGTTTTCCATCAAATGTTCAGATTCCAAGGTGCATTAAATCATTGCATGCAAGTATTAAGAGAAAATTGACCAATGCATGTACTTTATGCATGCATGCATTGCAATTAATGCATTGATAAACATATGGGGTGTTTGGTTCCAGGGACTTTTTGTGTTGGGACTAGAAAAAGTCCCTAGCAAACCAAACAGGGTGGGACTTTTTTGAGACTTTTTGCTAAAAGTCCTTAGAAGCACCTCCTTCAGAGTCTTTTTCAAAAATTCCTAGAGACTAGAAAAAGTCCTAGGACTAGAGAACCAAACACCACCATAATTTTTTGAGGAAAATAAGAGCATTAATTAGGTGCTTTTGCATAACTACAAAAAGTATTCCACCACTCACCATCTACCTTGATTGGTGAGATTTTTGAATTGAGCCCTATAAACCGGAAAGGAGGGAGTAGTAGCTTAACATTTATTGTGTTATGGTATCTACCTACGTTACTACTACCCTCTCTCTCTTCTTTAATTATGTGCCACATAAGCATGTTTGCGAGTCCCAAGTACATGATACTAGTTATGTTACCCCCACTATGGACAGCCTAAAACAAAGAGTGTAGTACATGATGTACATCTACACTTCCAATGCATTTAGCCTTTAATCTAAATTGATATTGATTAACTAATGCACCAACTTGTGCTGTAGGTATAGGCTACATGTCTATCCTTAATTACAACATGCAACGGCCTTCATTTAATCTTCTTCTCTCAATGGTCGCATGCACACATAAGTCTGATACTTTTGGGCGTTAATTATGCCCTGGTCAATGTGTAAATCTCTAAATATACAGTCTTTCACGGACGTAGGGAGTAGGTTGAGCACTTGAGCGTGAGCGTGTGTGTTGCGTCGTGTGCTGTGTGCCGCATGGGTGCGTGAGTGTTGCGTTCGTCCATGTGTACGTGTGAGTGTTGCATGTTGCATGTATGCATGCATGCATGGGGCTTACTCCCTCCCATTGACATGTTCATATTTCAAGCTTCCTCTGTTCCCTCCATATGGTGATACTCCCTCTGTTCCCAAATACGGAGTAAAAGACTCCCTCTGTTCCCAAATATGGAGTATTTGTCTTTCTACAGATTTCAACAAGTGACTAGGTACGGAGCAAAATGAGTGAAGTGAGCGTCGAGGCATAGGGATACTGTAGAAAGGAAGTCCTCGCGATCCATTATTCTCCATCTCGGTCAGAGAGAACTATTCAACCAGTCTTCGCAGTGAAGTGACAATACATGATGCAGCAGATGGGACACGTAATTAATAAGCTGGACCAGCGTGTTGGTATTACTAAATCAGCTTTACCCAGTACTGCGTTTGCCAGTAGAGCACGCTTCCGCAAATACGCCTATGCACCTCTGTCCTTCATTAACTGACATATGGGCCCTCTTGTGGTAGACCCACATATCATCGGTGTAACTATTTAGACTCCGAAGGACGGTATATCCTTGTAGTAGTACTAGTAGAATTGAGATTTAAAGAACTTTCTTCCCCGTCTTCCACTCTTCTTCCTCCTCTCTTCTTCTTCCTCCTCTCTTCCCCATCGTTGGTCGCACACCATTTACCCACGCTCACTGCTCGCCCGCCCGCGTCATCTTCCTTGGTAGCTCGCGCGTACCATATCCCCCCGCTCATTGCTCGGCCACACGAGGAGAAGCTTCTTCGCTCGCCCGCCCGAATCCACTTCCCCGCTGGCTCGCAGGCACCGAAAACCCCAATGGCAGAACCGACTGACACGCAAAGCCGCGATTGGAATTCCCTCCCCGATGTTCTTTTGGAGTAGATTTGTAGTCGTATGGACCTACTCAGCGCCGTCAGTCTGGCCGCATGCTCGGTGTCTTTGTACCATCTACTCATCTGCAACCGACCGACTCTTTTCAAGACACCCTGCTTGCTGATGCCCGATCCTCGCAGGTGGCCCAGTCACCGACTTGACGATCCTACGGAGGTTGCCATGGTGCCCCTTGACATGCTACCACTACCCGTCCACCTGTCCTTCATGCGCGACCACTACTGGGCGGGCATGAAGGCCAACTGGATCGTCCTCATCCACCACTCCAGTAGTCCACGGTGTCTCGTGGATATCTACACCCAGCAAGAGATCACCCTTCCATCGTTGGATACCGCCGCCATCGAGCCTCACGGCCCGCCGGACACTCCTGCCTACTACGCATGAGACGCGTCAAGCTTTTGGCTCAACCTCTGTTTGCAAAAAGTTGTAATCTGCGAAGTGCCCACACCATCAGAAGACTACATGGATTACAAGCTCATTGCCTTGTTCAACATGGGATTAGTCTATCTGGAATCCGGTCACCATAATGATTATGGCTCATCATCAATCCTATTGAGGCAACATTTTTGTCTGATGCTATAGTGCACGATGGCATCATTTACGCGGTCAACGCGCAGATTGGCTGCCTACTACTAGTGGAATCTATTGTCGTGTAATTGTTCTATCTCATCTCATCTTTACCTTAAGAATACGACTGCCTGTTCATTTGTTACAAATTTAGAATACATAGCATGTCTATAACCACATCATTGCTATATGTTCCTCTCATTTTCTAGATTTTTATGACCACACATGTTATTGTTAGAGTTGATATGAGAATAATTGGCATCTAATGATTGTTAGAATACATATTATGAGCATAACATCATGATTGCTATATGTTACTCTCGTTTACAAGATTTTTATAACAACGCATGTTATTGCTTGGAGTTGATATGAGAACAGTAGCAGTAAGTGCTATGGTAGAATATGAGTAGGCGCTGTCATAGATGTTTTCCTCTCATTGTTACATGATGTTTGAACCATGACATGTTGCTAGAATATGAAAGCCATTGGCTTATTTTTTTAACTTGGGATATGATTATGACCACGGCATTGCAATTCTCTGTCTATGATATGTGTCACTGTTATAATAATCTTAATTCCACACATACTCTAAACATGATTGTGTCCTTTTGGTCTCTAATTTGAATTGTTGCAGCAGACGCAAATGCGCTGGCCTTCATGATTCCAGGATCTGGAATCGTACCAGCCGATGGGTGGTGGTTTATCGCTCATTCAGCTGACGGTGGTCATTTGATGCTCATTTGCACGTACCAAATTGACCAAACCATTACATCAAACCACATGCAGTACAATGCGTGGGGCGTTCGTGACATTGATGGCTATGACTGCTTCGTGTTCGAGAAAGATCCCAGCTCCGTTGGGCCAGGCGTATTCAATTGGAGGCGGGTTTACAGCCTCGGCAACCATTCCTTGTTCCTCGGGCTCAATTATCCAATCATCCAACCAATCGTCGATCATATCACCGGCGATGATTACCGTGCTACGCAACTTCCATTCGCAAGGTGGGACTGTGTTTACACATCATACCATGGGTTTCATGAATCACCATATCCAGAGATTCGTCGACACAGCTTGTTGCCATATAATCTTCAATGTGTGAAAGGCATCAAGCTTCCATGCGATGGATGGCTTTTGCAAACCCGACATGCGGCGATGTGGTTCATGCCAACAACAAATATGCACAACTTGATTTGTGTTGATATCTAGACTAAGCCATGTATTATGCTGCTGTAGCACAACCCTCTTTTGTTGGATATCATGTACTGTTGTTAGTTTGAAGCACTCATCTGGTTTGAAGGATAGTAGTTCCTGTGATTAAGTGCATCCTAACTCACCTGCGTAGGATATACTGATAATGATGTTGGAGATGCTGTGCAGAAGCCATATATATATATATATATATATATATATATATATATATATATCAGTTAGGCTTCAAGTGTGTACTTGTTAGTTAAACCTATGTATAAATTGTGACACTAAATACGACTAGTAAGTAGTACAGTAGCAGTACTAGTTTACGTCGGTCAAATTATTTATCATGTCCACACATTGAATTGACGTGACAACACGCTGCGCGTGAGGTGACACAAGAATCCTGGTGGCGTGTTCGGGTATTCTGGACTTCAGATTTGGAGTACCACTTATCTATCAAAAATTTTCATCATTCACTTAAAACAGTCGATTGATCATACATTGAGTACCATATAACTAGAATTATCGATGCAAGTCGAAGAAGGATTGGCTGATGCTGCCGGCTGGCGTCAAGTTCGATCCCACATATCAGGAGCTGATCGAGCACCTTGAGGCCAAAGTGAGTGCTGACAGCGCGAGATTTCAGTCTCTCATTGATTTGTTCATACCAAACATCGACAGCGAGCACGACATATGCTACACCCAACCTGAGAAACTTCCAGGTAAGACACTGATCGATCGTCTACTTGCACAAACATATTCCTTTGTTTATAGCTCTATTTTTCTTTTTAGACGCAGACCTGGTGAAGCAATTACAATTTGACAGTTAATAAAAAGTGAAACAAGTGACTGCAACATGCCAAAGATGTTATGAAAATGCCAACTATGTACACTAAAACCTGTATTCCACAATACTGCAGGTATCACACTGAGTGGCCTAAGGAAGCATTTCTTCCAGCGCAATTCCAGAGCGTTCAAAAGGGGCACATGGAGGCGTCGCAAGATATAGTCGGAGTGCGGCATGCACGCGATGTGGCACAAGACCGGCAATACCTTGCCGGTGATAGTTAACGACCGGCAGACGTGCAGCAAAAAAGGTTCTGGTGCTGCACACCAACAAGAACTTCGACCAGCAGAGGACCAACTGGGTGATGCACCAGTACCACCTCGGGGACCTGGAGCAAGAGAAGGAGCGGGAGCTGGTCTTCTGCAAGATTTTCTACCAGACGAACACTAGGGCCAGGAGTAAAAAGATTATAAGTTACTCCCTCCGTCCCATAATATAAGAACGTTTTTAACACTAGTGTAATGTTAAAAACGTTCTTATATTATGGGACGGAGGGAGTAGTTTGGTATTGGTAGTTGTACTACCTTGTCGTCCGCAAGTTGGTATTGTTGTTAACGATCTTTTGGTGTAAACTTGCATTTGCTTCCAACCATCATGCCGAGGGTCGACGTGGATATAAAGCTGAATCATTTGTTTCGAAACGAATTTTCAGGCACCTGATTTTTATTTGATGGGTAGCATAAGCACCTGCTGTTCGAATTCCCAGTTCTCCAATTTTTTTGAAACAAGTGCATGCACTTATTATCACGATAAAAAAACAATATCGGTGCTGCATCCCAGTTATCAGTCTGTACTTGCAGAATTCTCTCGTTTATTGAGCACGTATATTGTTTTTTCAGGTCGAGCAAGTTTCAACTGGGCTGTAGACTGCTCAGGGTTGGTTTTGTTTTTACCAAGCCCAGCCCATGACGATAACGGGGCAGAAAGATCCAGCAGGTATCTACTGGCCTCTGGCCCGCCAGCATTAGTTATATTTTGTCATACAACATCCGCAGGCAGTTTTCTTTACTGAATCAAACACACAACCCAGTTCAATTTTCCTATTGAAACGCATGTCCTACATCCGTTTTTTAGTCTCTACCTATGGTTTTACTAGTTCATATACACGTATCATTATATTGAAAACACATAAAATTCTCTTTTCATATTTACATCCTTATTTTTGTTGTTTTTTCCCACCCAGCGCTGATTTTTTTACCACTGATTTTCCCTTAAACCAACTCAATTGTCCCATATCTTATTTGCTTACAAAAACAAAACGATTTTTTTGGCAAATCAATAAGTTCTTAAAAAAATGTTTATCATTTCGGGATTACAACAGTTCGGACTCCACCGAAATATGCAAAATAAGATTGACAGCTGGGTCCACGGCCACAACTCAGTTTTTTTGTGGCTTGCCAAGTAAGTCGCTTTGTCAGGCATGTTCGGCTGTAAACCTTTCAAGATGAGGAGAGCTTTCATTCGCCTGGCCGAGAAAATGGCCCATCAGTAATGAGAAATGGGATGTACATTTTTAAAACACATCAAACCAGCAATTAGTTTCAAATATATTTTTTTCATTTCGAGATTTTAAATTACATTAATTTTTATACGTGGAGAGTTTATTGGATTTTATATTGATATGCATTTATTTTTAAAATCAGTTTGAATGTGAGTCGAAATTTCGGGATTAAAAACAGTTCGGACCGCATCGAAATATGCAAAATTTCATATAATTTTTTAACCGTGGCCACAATATGGGCTATAATGCTAAAAAAAAAATATGGGCTCCAAAAAATCTTAAGAATTAGCAAATGGGCTGTAAATTATTAGAAATAATGGCAGATGGGTTGTATGCTGTTTTCCACGGATTTGAGGCTTTCCTAAAAAAAAGGTTGACGCACAAGCAGTGACTGTTGGATGTCCATCCAACGGCCGTCGTGCTTCTTCAATTTGTGCTCTTCCTGCTCCAGCCGCTCAAACAAGCGCCAGCGGGACTGCCTGCTCCCTCCTCCCCGCGGCCGGCTGTGCTGCCGCGCAGGCCTCACCACCCCACCGTACTCCCATCGCTGGCCTAGCCATCCCTCTACTCACCCACACCTGCTATCATTCTCCGGCGATGGCAGACGAACCACTAAACCCTCGTACAGTCGTACTCCCCTCCGCGTGGGAAACAACTGCCGAGTCTTCCCTGCCTCTGTGTCGTTCCCTTCCTAGGCCTCGCCGTTGTCCACCGCCCTGGTGCTCTCGGCGCGGCCTGGTCAATGTGGTCAACGACCGACATGCATCTAAAGTGGACTGTACGTGGAGAGGCCGACAACTGGGTCCACGGTCGAACGCAAGGAAATGCCTCCTTATTACGCGCAAAATAATGATTCCTCCACCTGACATCAGGGACCCACCGAAAGGGCCTCTGTATTTCGCGAGAAAAACGTTATCACCGCTGACAGCTTGGACCCACCAGCTATATCTTCGCACGCAAGGAAGTGCCTCCTTATTACTCACAAAAAAATGAGTACTCCCCCTGTTAGCTGGGACCCAGTATAGTGGTAGGCTGACTTGTGGGCCTACTAAGTTGACGGGGACGGAGGGCTTTGTCAACTTAGTCAATATGCACAATTCTAGCTCCAGTGACCATACGATGTCCATCCAACGGCCGTAGTGCTTCTTCAACCTCTGGTCTTCTTGCTCCAGCCGCCCAAACCAGTGCCGGTCGTGCCTCGTGCTCCTGCCTTCCGTGGCCGGCTGCGATGCGGCGGAGGCCTCACGGCCCCCTACTACTCCCACCGCTGGCCAGGCCATCCCTCTACTCACCCACACCCCTTGTTAACTGTTATTCTGCGGCGACGACAACCTCATACCGCAGCGAACCAGTGAACCCTCGTGCTCCTCTACGCGTGGGCATCCACTGTCGCGTCTTCCCGGGCTCCGCGTCGTCCCCTTCCTAGACCTCGTCGTCGTCCACCGTCCTAGTGCTCTCGGCGCGGCGTGGTCAACATGGTCAAGGAACGGCTTTCATCGGACGTGGACTGTACGTGGAGAGGCTGACAGTTGGGTCCATGGCGGCCGCAAGGAAGTGCCTCCTTATTACGCGCAAAATAATTATTCCTCCACCTGACAGCAGGGACCCACCGGACGGGCCACCGTATTTCGCGAAAAAAAGTTTCCTCCCTGACTGCTGGGACCCACCAGCTACACCTTCGCACGCAAGGAAGTGCGTCCGGGCAAAAAAAAAAACGATTCGCCCCCCTGACTGCTGGGACCCACCAGTTACATCTTCGCACGCAAGGAAGTGCCTGACAGTCGGGACCCACCTGGTTGAAGCATACATAGCGTTGTCATTCTGGTCGCGAACGTATACGTACATACTGGTGGATGTAGAGGCGCGCTCGTGTCGTAGTACAGGCGCGCATGTAGCATGTACACGTACGTACAGCGGCCAATGCACAAGAAAGAATATACGGCCATGTAATTGTACATACGGGCGGGGTCTCGAACGCCTACTCGCAGATATATATGTACGGCCAGGGCTCGTGTACATTGACTGGGTCGGAACGGAGAAACAACGTCGTCATCATGTTCATGGAGAGCCAACCGGCTAGGTCGGAACGAAATGCGTGGTCGTGTTCATCGGGAGGGCTTGGACGGAACAGGTGATGGAAATGAGGCCTGGTGTACCATAGAACGGAGGAAACGACCTTGTGTTCGACCGCCCACGTCCGAAATGGGATCCTGTTCATCGGGAGGGGTCTGGCGTACCGCAAAACGGAGGAAACAGACCTCCTACGGTCGAAAACGGGGTCCTATTGATCGGGAGGGGTGTGGCGTACCGCAAAATGGACGAAACGGACTTGTGTTGGAGCGCTACGGTCGAAACGGGGGTCCTGTTCATCGGGAGGGGTGTGGCGTACCGCAAAACGGGACTCCACAGGATGCTATTCATCTCCACCGTCGACCTCCTCCAGCCTCCACGGGCTACTGTTCATCCACCATCGACCTCCTCGAGCCTCCACCTGCGACTGTTCATCCACGGGCTCCTGTTCATCCAGCCTCCATCGCGCGCTACTCCATCGGCTACTGTTCAACCACCCCTCCATGGGCACCCCCCCATAGTCTACTGTTCATCCAGCCCTCCACACCACGGGGTCCTGTTCAACCACCCCTCCACGGGCACCCCTCCACCGTTTACTGTTCATCCAACCCTTCACACCACAGGGTCCTGTTCAACCACCCCTCCACGGGCACCCCTCCACCGTCTACTGTTCATCCACACACCACGGGGGTCCTGTTCATCCAGAGGCAACGCCACCGCTCACTGTTCATCCGACCCCCCTCCCCCCGCAACGTTCACTGTTCATCCAATCGATCGGCTTCAGTTAGCAGCAGTAGCGAAGGAATCGCTCGATCGGGTTTAGTTAACAGCCATCGATCGATCGCTCGGGTTTAGTAACGCGTAGCGTGCAGTGCAATCGCTCGGGTTCAGTTAGAGCCCAACGCCTCGCTCGGGTTCAGTTAGAGCCAACGCCTCGCACACACGCGCGTACGTGTACGAGAGAAACGCGCATCGCTCGGCCCCCGACCACCCACCGTAACCGGGAACTCCCCGAAATTTTCCTCGCTCTTGCTTCTACCACAGTTTTTTCCATCATGGACGACCCAAAGAATGTCATGCAGCTGCGTCCCCGGCCCGCCCAGGACGAAAAGCCCATTTTCTGTCATGATTTTTTGTCATAGAAGTCAGAGCCCACCACATCTATGATGATACCGGATTTTGTCACAATTATCGTCATAGAAGTGTCATATGTATGACAGATTTTTTTTTCGTTCGGCCTAAAATGTCACGGGTGTGTCTTTTTTTTGTAGCGTATGTTCTAACTACCTACCCGGCATATATATATTGGAGGCGTTGGCCAGTGCAGCCAACACAACCATTGCATCTTTGCATAACCTTAGCCGTCATCTACTATTCCAAGCTCCATGTTGCTTCAAACGATCACATCCTGTTGCTCACGTGCACAGTTAGACGGGAGAGCAGTTCTCTGGAACCCTGTCCTTGAAGATCCTGCTTTGAGAGAAGGATGATAGTGTTTTTAGGCGTGACTGCTCCCGATCCGTCCCCGTCTTCATTCTCTGCTTTGATTACTTCCCCTGCACCAACGCCATGGCTGTCGCCTTTGTCAAGAAGAAGGCCACAGACGAAGCCGAGGTTGATGCTGCCGCTGCGACCTTTGTGTGGCCCATCGAAGGGTATGACTTGTTCATCCCCTACTTGCTCGTTCATATGTTGTCTTCATAAATGTTTCGGTCCTATGCTATATACGAGCTCACGTGTTTAGATATCGGTATATGAGTTGCATAATTTGAATGTCATGTTTACTGTTTACTCATGAATTAGATTAATAAAAAACATGCTAATATATCTACTCCCTCCATCCCATAACGTAGGACGTTTTAGGACGTTAAAAAACGTCCTACACTAGTGTGAAAAAACGTCTTACATTATGGAACGGAGCGAGTAGTATATAAACCTGTTAAAAAAGTGACGCAACTTTTTTTTGAACATCAGTACAAAAACAAGCGCTCATATACACGCGCATACACTCACCCCTATGAATGCACACACGCACACCCTATCCCTATGAGTACCTCCGAAAGACTGAGCCGGCATATCATCTTGAGATTTACGAAGTCACTGTAGGCGCCTCGTCGTCGACGGAAACGTCTCCTCCCACTGAATGTGCGTCGCCGGAAATCCTGAAATAAATCCAGAAATAAATGCGAGCACCAGAATTTGAACTCTGGTGGGCTGTGAATATCACAGTCCCTCTAACCATCCAATCACAAGTTGGTTCACAAAAGTGACGCAACTTGAAGTACGGTAGTACTACTGTATTTGTCCATCTTCAGGGTGTCGTACCGACTCACTTGACACAGATATGGTATCCGATCCATCCCACACGTGGACGTGTAATCGAACGCGGGTCCCAAATCCCCGTAAACTCCCTCCGCTTTCCACCTTGTTACAGTCCATCCAAACGCCTTTTGACTGACTGACCCCACCACCCCCACATCGTCCTTTTTATCGCAAACCCCCCTATAAGCCCCGAAATTCCAACTCCTCCGCACACCCGAAGCTACTCTGCTGTTCTCTCTCTGCCTCTGCGTCTCTCCCCGTTCCCCATGGCGTCCAAGAACGCCCCGCTCATCCTGCTCCTCATCGCGTCCGTCGCCTCGACCTCCTCCTCCTCCAATTCCGGCAATGCCGAGACGGACGCGCTGATGGAGATCAAGGCGGCGCTGGACCCGTCGGGGCGCGCGCCGGCGCTGGCGTCGTGGTCGCGCGGCGGGGACCCGTGCGGCCGCGGGGACTACTTCGAGGGCGTCTCCTGCGACGCTAGCGGGAGGGTCTCCGTCGTCTCCCTGCAGGGGAGGCGGCTCTCCGGGAGCGTCTCGCCCGCGGTGGTGATGCTCCCGGGACTCACCGGGCTGTACCTCCACTACAACGACCTGGGCGGGGCGATCCCTCGCGAGCTCGGCGACCTCCCCGACCTCGCGGAGCTCTACCTCGGCGTCAACAACCTGTCCGGGGGCATCCCCGTCGAGCTCGGCCGCCTCCATCGCCTCCAAGGTACTGTACTTACTACTGTATGCTGACTACTGAGCGAGTTCTTCAGTTTTGAAAGTGGTATTATATTTGTAATTTGGCAAATCAGTTTTGATACTTCTGGGTACGTGTATTTCTGATCCTGAATTTTATGACATTCGGTACACATCTAGTACTCAGAATTTGAATTTGGCAAGTACATTTTGGTTTGTTTGTACTGGTGGCTCGTCCTCCCATTTTCTTGTCTGCTGCCGATTACCTGCATGGACCAAAACTTTGAATTCTTCTGATTACATCTTGTCCTATGCGGACTCGCTTGCACGGCTACTTGATGTGTGCATTCAACCTCTGAAATGCGATCCACATTTATTCCCTGTACATGGACTGTTCCTACAGCTCACAGTGGCCATTATAATTAATTATATGTCCACTTCCAGGATTTGATTAATTAGCCGTACCAAAAAGTTGGAATACTAATCAATTTGCAACAGTATAATGGCTACAATGGTAATCGATTGTTCTTCTCTAATGGTAAATGACTGAGAAGTTTGTGTTCTTCATTCCTGCAGTGCTGCAGCTGGGCTACAACCAGCTGTCAGGGAGCATCCCGACTCAGCTGGGTGAGCTCAAGAAGCTCACTGTTCTTGCCGTTCAGTCCAACCAACTCACCGGGGCGATACCGGCGTCTCTAGGGGACTTGCCGGAGCTGACACGTCTGGACTTGAGCTCCAATCACCTGTTTGGCTCCATCCCTTCCAAGCTTGCCGGTATCCCACAGCTTGCAGCATTGGACCTCCGAAACAATACACTTTCAGGAAGTGTTCCTTCTGGTAGGTAGTCTTCAACGATGGTGTTCATGTTTACAATGTCACTGCCTCTGTTGCCATCTGAAATGTCTTGTCTCCACTGATATTCTGTAGGTCTGAAGAAATTGGGTCACGGGTTTAAGTTTGACAACAATTTAGAGCTCTGCGGGTCTCATTTTGATATTCTGAAAGCCTGTCCTAACGATGAGAACGTCGATGATCAAATGCCGCATAAACCCGAATCAACCTCCATCAAACCACAGCAAAGTCCACAAAATACAAGTCAAAACAGAAATTGCGACAACGGCGCATGCTCGAGGTCATCGACACTCTCTTCGGGAGCTGTTCTTGCCGGAACAATCATAATTATAGCTGGTGTGGCGGCTTGTGGTCTATCTGTCTTCTCGTGGCACCGCCGGCAGAAGCAGAAGGTTGGTTGCTCTGTGGAGAGCTTGGAAGGCAGGCCTAGTTTGGAGCAATCAAAGGAAACATATCAGAAGAGTGCCTCCTCACTTATCAATGTTGAGTATTCCAGTGGCTGGGACACTTCGTCGGAGGGATCGCAGCACGGAGCAAGGCTGTCGCTGGAGGGCTCCCCGAGTGTGAGGTTCAATCTCGAAGAGGTGGAGTGCGCGACGCAGTACTTCTCGGACATCAATGTGCTTGGCAAGAGCACCTTTGCGGCGACACATAGAGGGATAATGCGGGATGGCTCGGTCGTCGCTGTCAAGAGCATCAACAAGAGCAGCTGCAAGTTGGAGGAGGCTGACTTCTTGAAAGGGCTCCGCGTGCTTACGTCGCTGCGGCATGAGAACCTTGTTGGCTTAAGGGGTTTCTGCCGCTCCCGGGCTAGAGGGGAGTGCTTCCTCGTCTATGAGTTCATGGCGAACGGTAGCCTTTCCCGGTATTTGGATATCAAGGACGGAGACGCCGAGACCAGGATCCTCGACTGGCCAACTCGGGTCTCCATCATCAAAGGCATTGCCAAAGGTATAATATACCACCATTTCTATCTGTTGAAACATGAAATAGACACCTAAGATTCTGGAGCCAACTTTTTTGGTGTTGTTGCTAGTAATACTTAAGCTACATTTCTTGAAAGTGAACAAACTAAATTTGCTAGATAATTTGAGTTCGATGCACAATGATGAGCCATTTAAATGTTTATATAACCTAGTGATTTGTTCTACTCTGCACATGCTGAAATTCTGAATTATTTCAGGAATCGACTACCTGCACAGCAGCAAACCGAGCAAGCCCCCTCTTGTCCACCAGAACATCTCGGCAGACAAGGTGCTCCTGGACCACCTGTTGGTGCCCCGCCTCTCCGGCTCCGGCGTGCACAAGCTGCTGGCCAACGACGTGGTCTTCTCCACACTCAAGGGCAGCGCCGCCATGGGGTACCTGGCGCCGGAGTACACGACCACCGGCCGGTTCACAGACAAGAGCGACGTGTACGCCTTCGGGGTGGTCGTGTTCCAGGTGCTCACTGGGAAGAAGGCGGTTTCGCAGCACCTCCTCCGCTGCACCGTGGACGGCGCGGAGCCCGGCGGTGCCGCCAAGCTCGACGACCTCGTGGACCACCACCTCGGGGCCAGGTTCTCGAGGCCCGAGGCGGCGAAACTGGCCGGGATCGCGCTGCTGTGCACCAGCGAAGCGCCTGGCCAGCGCCCCGCCATGGCTGCGGTGCTGCAGCAGCTCGGCGCCAGCCAGTAATGAGTAACGAGTGAACGTTGCCGCTGCATTAACTTCTTTCTTGCTAGCTAAGCTGCCATTTTCCTTGTCAGCTCCAGCTCCATGGATCGGTTGGTATGTTCCTTGCTCAGGAACCTGACAGTTCGTCGCAAGCTAAGTTTCTGCTCTATGCAGTTAGCCAGTTAGTACTACTAGTTAATCAATGGTTGCATGAATTTGGCAGCAACCACTTCAGTTCAGTCTGGTCCGGTGACACTGATCACTGATCTATCGTCGTCTTTTTCCCTCTCTACTGTAAATGTGTGGTGTGGTGTGCTGCTACTTTTAGGATACCCTGTTATCAGGTTGTAAATGCGCGGCACGAAATAAAGTCTAGCCTGTTTTGAGATTTCAAATGTGATGATGGCCCAGGCTACCTATGTACCGTACTGGAGCAGTATGCTAAGCAGATAGTACTAGGCACGCGGCACGCATGCTGCGCATTTAGGAGCCTCCGTCCTCCTCTGACCTCTGGACTCTGCTCCGGTGCCATGTTGTTACTGATCTTTGTTGCGTTGCAGGTTCCGGCCGGATCTGAGAGTAAAAGTGACAGCACCACTACCACCTCTTCTATCTACATTTCCTTCTGGGAGGCGCTTCAGATCAGATCGGGCATTAAAACGTGGCTTCAGATGCTGGTCCTGTTACTTTTGCTTCAGGGTAGGCTTGAAGCTTTGGCAAAGTAGGATCCACTGTAACTCATTTTTCTTTTTGACTGTCGACTGTAATTCTTGGTGCAGGGAGAACACATTCTTTTGTCAGAAAACCTCAGGTTTGGCACCCAAGACGGAGGCCTCAAGGTAATCAGACCCGGCCATGGGAAAATATATGCATGAATGCTAATGAATTTTTTGTAATCAAGTCAATTGATTTTGCCGCTCCTCTGTTGTAGCTTGAGAACTGTGCTTAACTCACTTGTATGAATTTTGTTGGACTGCTTGTAGTGGGAGTAACTTCAGTAGTACTCCCTCCGTTGCTTTTTACTCCGCATATAAAATTTGTGGCGAGTCAAACTTTACAAACTTTGACCAAATTTATATAAAAAAAATATCAACATCTACAATACCAAATATACATAATATGAAATTACATTTCATAATGAATCTAAAGGTATTTCTTTGGCCTTGTAAATGTTGATATTTTCTTTCTACATGTTTGGTCAAAATAAAGATACTTTGACTTAACACAAAAGTTATATGCAGACTAAATTTTGTTAGACTGCCCGTAGTGGGAGTAACTTCAGTAGTAAAACAGGGGCCAACTCAGCAAATTTGCTTATGTGGCATGATCGATCCTAGGGTTTTGTACGTGCTGTTAGATATTCCAAACTCAAAAAAAAGAGATATTCCAAACTCATGTATGTCAGGTTAGAGTTTTAGCCATACACGTGATGGAAGTCATAGTCGGTTTTAGCCATGGAGTTTCCTGTGCGGCCGTCCGACGAATCCGATTTAGCTAGCTAGCTTTCATACGTGTACTCCAAGGATCGATCCAATAGCTTGATGGAAGTCATAGTACGTGTGCATACCCCGCCGGAAGAACTCGGCGGCGAGAAGGCAAGGATGCCAAGGCGGCGCGGCCGCCGCCGTGGGCGAAGGCGTCAGCGGCATCACCTTTACATCGTCTTGGATGACTGGTCGTGTGGATACTCCATCCGCAAGGTAAACCTGACGGCCGCCGTCTCCGGCCAAGCCGGCGACGACGTGCCGGACCTGCCTCCGGCGTTCTTCCGATTGGAGGCCACGCATGGGTGCGCGGAGTACTTCACGTCGGCCTTCGGCACCAGGATCTTGGCCATGAATACCAGGGATCCCGCAGGCCGCAGATTGTTGGCCGGAACCTTCGTCCCCATGCTGGACGTCCGCACGATGAGCATGACCTTTGGCCCCGGGCAGGAGTACCCGATCAATCCCATCTACCTCTCCGTCGGCAATAAGCTCTTCAGTCTGAGCGAATCCTCCTTGGAGATGCTCGTCTGGGAGCCGACATGCCCGCCGCCGCTGGGTCGATCTCGCGGCGTGGAGTGGTCGTGGGAGCGGCTCCCGGACCCGCCGTTCAAGGTTTACGCCGTCGCCTCCTACGCCGTGCACCCCGACGGCCGGACCTTCCTCGTCAGCACCTCCAAGGTGGACATCACTGTCACGAAGACGGAGGAGGCCACCTTCAGCTTTGACACGGAGGAGCTGTTGTGGAAGCGACTTGGCAAGTGGTCGCTGCCCTTCGCCGGCCGCTGCCACTTTGACCCGCAGCTCGACGCCTTTGTCGGCCTCTCCAAAGACCCGGACACCCTCGGCCGACTCTGCTCCTGCTATGCGCTCGGCTCCACCACGGCGTGGAAGCTCGGTAAGGAGAATCTGTTCAGCGAGGACCCGGCCGAGAGGCATGTAGGCGCTACCCTCGTCTACATGGGACAGCGCAAATTCTGCCTCGTACAGTGTGTCTCCATTGAGGACGACAACGCTCAACAGGAGCTCAAAGATGATCAGGAGTTCATGGAGGGGGGCGAGGGATATGAGCGACCATCGGGTCATTATGTTTCCATTGAGGACGACTACGTTCATCAAGAGCTCAAAGATGATCAGGAGTTCAAGGAGGAGGACGAGGAAGACATGCCACCATCCGGTCGCTCTGTCTCCATTGAGGACGACTACGTTTATCAGGAGCTCATAGATGATCAGGAGTTCAAGGAGGAGGACGAGGGATACGTGCCACCACGACCACCCGGTCGCTGTCTGTACCGATTGACCACATTCTCTCTCAGCCATGACATGAATGGAGACCTGACGACCGACAAGAGCCGTCTGGTGCAATACTACAAAGTGCCTAAAGCAACCACTCAGCGGTTCCTCGCTCAAGATCCTGTGGCGTTTTGGATGTAAAATTACAAAATCATTTCATGATGATGAGTCCCTCTGTTTATTTTTCACTTAGTTGTGACTCTGTTGCCTTCCCATGATTTCATGTGTATGAGTTCGCATCAAAGAAAAAAGGGTTCCATGCATGTTGTGACTTTTTTTTTCCCGTATCGAGCTTTTTATTGATTTTTTTTCCGAGCTAGACATCGCCTGTCGCCTGATACTAGCAAAGGAATGCATCATTTTAATTACTTTTTATGCGCGGTGATTTTTCTATATCTGATGATCTACATTAATTTTAATTGCATGTGTTTCGTTCCTCCTACTATCTGAATGTGTGTGCTAGTGTGTGATGTTGTCTGAAACTCTGAATGTATGCAGGTGGTTGGGCATATGAAAGCTGCAGATGACAAAGATAGCTTTAGAAGAAAAAAAGATGCTAGACCTCCATACATTGTAATTAAACTTGCACATGAACATCCAAGCATTTGTTGAATGTATCATAAGTAAAAATCGTGACAATGCTGTACAATGATGTTATTTTATACATTTGTTTATTTACAATTGCTTACTGTTCAGTGGTATCATTACTTGCTGAGTTGCAAAACATATTTTAGTGAACATCTGGCTATTGTTCAGTGTTCAACTAATTTTTGTTTCATTGCTAAGATCAAGTATGACGGGTCATTTTAGTGCTAGAAAGATGTATTCACCCGGCAGTCAGGCTGCAGCTTATGTGTCCTCTTTGTGGAGAAATGTGCAGATAACTTGGAGTCTGATGAGTACGGTCATGCCAATGCTACATGGAAGATGGAACTGTTCCTTTTGTGAGACCTACTTGGTTAGTTCTTGCTGGGGCCTAGAACTGCCTGAAAAAAGTGCCTCTGTTTGGCATGATAAATTAGGATGCAGTGCAGTTTATAATTCAGTGGAAAGCATCATGTACAGAAAGCAACACATTGTTCACAACTACAGTTAAGACAGTAAGGAAGTATAAGGCGCACTGGTGTTTCTCCTTTCCCTCTATATTTGGCGATTTTGATCACTGTATTTTCTTCCCATTTTAAGCATTTTGTCGTACGCTGCATCTTTTTTTTTTGTCGTACGCTGCATCGATACCATGTTCATGCTTTGTCAGACAGTGACTTCTGCTCATCATCGATAACGATCAGTTTGTTCAAGCAGTATAACTGTATACGGTTGTTATTGACCGACGAGGTGGAGACAACCTAAATTGACTGATTC
The DNA here is from genome assembly GCF_018294505.1 of Triticum aestivum. NCBI lineage: Eukaryota > Viridiplantae > Streptophyta > Magnoliopsida > Poales > Poaceae > Triticum > Triticum aestivum. The sequence goes on along the minus strand of NC_057813.1, from coordinate 404,528,988 downwards.
TTGTAGAAGATTTTCACTTTAATACTTCTTGACATAAGTTTTACGTTTGCTAATTATTAATTACTGTATCTGTCAGTGTTATCAGGAGTTTATCAGTAACGGGCATGCTGGACTGAAGGCATATGCACTTCTAGGTTGCACAGACTAGGTCTTAGAAATGAACTGCCGGACATCAAAGATTCTGGTCCTATGGAGGAACCAGTCTGAAGTCAGCAAGCACATCATTCAATTCTACATTTACTGTTTAGCATCATTTTCTGCTGCTGTGGTTTCTATAGTCAAGTCAAACAGTTTTGCTTTGCTGCTATTTCAGCAAAAACTGCGCTTTTTTTCCAACGCAGCATCTTTATTAAAATTTCCTAGTCAACTAGTTCTGGCAGGATATGAAGCTTGATATAAGCTCTGTCATATAGTCTAGCAGATAAGATGTTTACCATGCACGGTCTTGTGTAGATTCGGGCGTGAGACTCTTTTATGCAGATTTGTGAGTGCATTCTGTGGCTCAGTGTAGTATTCAACTATTCATCACAATATTGTGCACTGTCAGGCTCCTCCTACCTAGGGAAAGGGAGCCTCTCACCACCATTCTGGTGAGAAATGATCTAAACCATTGATACCTGACTGATGAAACCGACGAAGTGTCAAATGTTGACTGAAGGGGAGTGTAGAGAACCTGACGTGCATGCTGGGTTATCATGTGGTTCTCAGTTCTCACCTGCTGACGTCTTGCATCAGTGGAAAGAGTTTTGTGCAAACGCCTACTTGCCAAAGGAACAATTGCATGGTGAGAGCAGTTTAGGTCAGCTGTGTTCTTCTTTTATCTCAGAATCTGAACCAAATTCGCTAAAACCGACGTTGCATGTTACCGATGAAAGCCTTGCATCCTGAACAGAGGAAATCCAGAGGAACCATTTTCAGCACATAAGAGGTTTGTTTGTAGCAGCATCTTCAACCAGAGTGAAAATGATGATACCCACATAAGCGGACAAATGGGGGCCCAAATCAGAGATGCTCCAGAGGTTGACTATCCAAGTTCATATCTTCGTGATCGTGCAACGAATGAATCTTCATGTCCATTTGAACTCGAATGTTAAAGCACTCGCAGTGAAATGTACATGAAATAAAACATTTTATGTACAACAAATCCGACCCCCTCATACCCCCTCGTGTCGCCTCCCCTGGGCGACGCCAGAGGGCCAAAATATCAGCGCCGCCAGCCTCCCTCGGCTATCATCCTGCCGCCGCTGCCGCCGGCGAGGTCCACGGTGGCGGCGGCCCCGGTGCCAAGCCGCTAGGGTGGGCGGATCTGCAGCGGGATCCCCTTGAGGCGACAGGGGCGTCTCTGGTGGTGCTTCTGTGGGCAGTAGGCAGGGCGGCGTCCCTAGCCTATGCGGCGGCGGCCAACGGTCCAGGACAACAATGGGCTTCCCTGCGTGCATGGGTGGTGGCAGCACTCCATGGATGACGCGGTGGACGGCTCTGCCTGAAGATGGGTCGCGGCAGCCGTGGATCTGGCGTCCCGTCCAGATCTGCCGCGGCGTGGTCTTGGCCGGCTGGCGGTGCGTGGAGGGACCGGTGAGGGGATGGAGGATCTCTGCCGGAGTACTAGCAGCGGCATACGTCTTCATGGCGAGACTCCGCACGGTTCTAGCCAGCCACGAGATCAGGACGACGCGGCTTCCGGTGAAAATCGCGCCTAACTGCGGTCTTGGCGGACGATGACGCCGTCTCTGACGTCGTTTCCTTCTCGAGGCATCGTCGTTGCAGGTCATGTCAACTCAATCGGGATGTTCCGGGGAAACCCTAGATCTGGGTTTACCGGATCGGACGATGACAGCGTCTTCGGTGTCGTTCTCCCTACTGGTGGGATCGTTTTGGAGCAAGTGCTGGCTGGAGGGGACACGAGGAGGAGCGGTGTTACATCTACCGCAAGGCCGATGGCGGATCTCGGTAGGAATGGTGCTGCGGAGTTTCGGCAACGGGCGCGTGTGGATGGATACGTGCAGGATGATGGCGTTGTTTGGCGCCGTGGTGGCGTCGACGGCAGGCCTGGCAAGGTTGCATCAGTACCTGCTCTCGAGATGGATCGGTGGAAGACGGCGGCGGCGGCGGCCTCTAAGGGTGTGCCAGACCGATGTGTGACCCAGTCCCGACAATGTGGCTTGGCTGGGGCATCCGGCTTCAGATGTTAGGCTTTGGTGCGACGTCGGTTTGCTATTCAGCTCGGACATTCGGCACCCATTCATCATGGGGATAGGAGTAGCGAGAGGTGTTGCCAAGATTGTGGCTTCAGACTTACTGACGTATTACTCTGTAAGGTCTTTGTGAATAATTAATAAAGAAAAAATTTTGTTTTTGCCACTCCAGATTTTGTCAATTTTTCTTATGCCACTCTACGTTTTGCCATTTCACTTTTGCCACTTTTAGTTTTTGACAATTATCACAATTGTCATTCCCATGGCAAAAGCAAAATTTTCTCATTAATAAAATGACTGCATGCATTGACCAGATGCAGAGGTCGGGGGTATATCCTTATTTTCAAAAAAACAAATAACAAATTCAATTAAGCAAGTACTCCCTCTGCAAACTATTATAAGATCATTTACATCACTACGGAGGGAGTATCTACCTTCTATTGCTGCAAGAGGGTTAATTAAATTAAACGTGGGGTTGTACCAAGGTCTCTTATGAACTTGTGATGCTCTAATTTCGCAAGGAAAAAAACTTGTGATGCTCTATGGTTGGGCCTGATTGGTGGGCAAAATAGAGCTTTTCTTAATTGAGAATTGCTGATCAAATTAATCAGCAATATATATTCGCAAAATAAATAAATTAATCAGCAATATGGATCGGTCTTGAGGCCGAGTCGGAGTGTGGGTTCGAGTCCACTACCGCCCGCAGTCGGTATCCTAGACAAATCAACTTTTTCCCAAGTGGATGTACATATATATACGTCAACTCGTTGTATCTCCACCTCCCTGCCTAAACTCGTTACTTGCCTCCCTGGCGATCGAATCTGCGTGCACCGGCACGGACGCAATGGCAGCTTCCGCCGGAAAGAAAGAGGCCGTCTGGCCTGCCACCATGGCGCGGTACGAGCGGCTGGAGAAGCTGGGAGCGGGCATCAACGGCGAAGTGTTCAAGGCGTGGGACACCCAGGACAACCTGATCGTCGCCGTCAAGCGGCTCAGCGGGAGCGGCGACGACGGCTTCATTATCTCCGGCCTACCGGAGGTCATGCGGGAGGCCATGTGCCTGGGCGCCTGCCGCGGCATCCCCTCGACCGTGCACCACCGCGCAACCTGCGTTGCCGCATGCCAACGTGATTCCTTCATCGTGATGGACTACGTGGGGCGCCTCAACCTACGCGGCTACATGCAGCGCCGGGTCCATCGTCGTCGGCCGTTCTCCGAGGACGAGGTGCGCCGGATCATGAAGCAGCTCGTGGAGGGGGTGAAGGCCGTGCACGGCGTGGGCGTCCTGCACCTCGACATCAAGCCGGAGAACGTGCTCCTCGACGACGGCACCGAGGACAGGAAGCAGAAGCCCAAGAAGAAGGGGGCCGTGGAAGCCGATGTAGCCGGCGAGGTCAAGGACGACCGCATAGTCTACAAGATCGGCGGTTTCGGGATGTCCACGAAAGAGCGGGGAAAGAAGCAGCCGGAGGTGATTATTCTGACGCCGTACAGCGCGCCGGAGCTCCTGCTGCACTCGCGCGAGTACGACGATCGCGTGGACACGTGGGGGCTGGGATGCATAATGGCCGACCTCCTCTCGGGCACCGGCGCCTCCTTGTTCGACGGCGAGTCGGACATAGAGATCATGGCTAAAGTGTTTGGCATCGTCGGCACGGAGGGGATCAAGGAGTGGTCTGGATACTCGGGGCTAGCGGCAGATCAGAAGTCGAAGCTGCCGGGGAAGGGGGGCGTCAGCCGCCTTCGGCAAAAGTTTCCCAGTCGCAAGTTGTCGTCGGCTGGGTTCGAGGTGCTCAGCGGGCTGCTGGAGAGTAACCCGGAGAAGCGGCTTACCGCAGCGGAGGCGCTTCAGAAGCCTTGGTTCGGCAAACAACGACGTGGCTTTGCCGGTTTCTTCAAGTCGTGTATGGTTGGAGTCCTACCGGAGATTTAGAATTAATTTTGGGCACTCCAATTACTGTTCAGCATCATTTCCTGCTGCTGTGGTTTCTGTAGTCAAATCAAACAGTTTTGCTTTGCTGTATTTCTGCAAAAACTGCGCTTTTTTCGCACGCAGTATTTTATTAAAATTTCCTAGTCAACTAGTTATGGCAGGATATGAAGCTTGATATAAGCTCTGTCATATAGTCCAGCAGACAAGATGTTTAGCATGCACGGTCTTGTATAGATTCGGGCGTGAGACTCTTTTATGCAGATTTGTAAGTGCATTCTTTGGCTCAGTGTAGTATTCAACTATATTCATCACAGTATTGTGCACTGTCTGGCTCCTCCTACGAGGGAAAGGGAGCCTCTCACCACCATTCTGGTGAGAAATGATCTAAACCATTGATACCTGACTGACGAAACTGACGAAGTGTCAAATGTTAACTGAAGAGGAGTCTAGAGAACCCGACGTGCACGCTGAGCTATCATGTGGTTCTCAGTTCTCACCTGCTGACGTCTTGCATCAGTGGAAGGAGTACTTGCCAAAGGAATAATTGCATGGTGAGAGCAGTTTAGGTCAGCTGTGTTCTTCTTCTTTTATCTCAGAATCTGAACCAAATTCGCTAAAACTGACGTTGCATGTTACCGATGAAAGCCTTGCATCCTGAACAGAGGAAATCCAGAGGAACCATTTTCAGCACATAAGAGGTTTGTTTGTAGCAGCATCTTCAACATGCGCGCGCTAAGTGAAGGTGATGATACGCACAGTGGTGGAGCTACGTGTTAGCGACCCCATAGCATTTCAGCAAAATAGCCTAAAAATACAGTACAATTACTGTTCACTGTGAAGAAAAAAAATCAGAAAAATTAATGATGACCCCACCTAATGTGGTGGTGGTGGGGTGGGGGGGGGGGATTGAACTCCAACGGTAAAGCACTCACGGTAAAATGTACGTGAAATAAAACTTTTTATGTACAACAAATTCTATCGGCAGTTCAATTAAGTAAGTACTACCTCTGTAAAACTGTTATAAGATCGTTTAGATCACTATAGAGGGAGTATCTACCTCCTATTGCTGTAATAGAGTTAATTAAATTAAACATGGGGTGTACCAAGGCCTCTTAAGAACTTGTGATGCTCTTTGGTTGGGCCTTGTTGGTGAGCAAAATAGAGCTTTTCTTAATGGGAAAAGCTTCTAATCACCCCGCGGATTGCAGCTCCCGTGTTCACCACCTTCCATGCACGTCACATGCCCCACGGACCACCACCATTAGATTTGCAAATGGCCCGTTGTTGCAATCTTACCACCGCAACAGTTGGTCTGTTGTAGACCGAAGAAGACGAAGGCGAGGCGGCGACATCCAGATCTCTGCGGTGCCGAACAAGAAAAGCGCATTATCTGATGCTTCGGCGTTGGTGCCGACAACTGTCCACCTTGCCGGGGAGGAGGATGGGGTGGCGATGCTGCAGCCGGGGTCGGGCGCACTTGTAGCTGTTGCCGCCTGCCTCCACCACGACCATCGGCCAAGCGCGGTGCGCCCACCTCGCCGGGGAAGAGGATGTGACGAGCGACCTAGTCGGAGATTTGACGCTCACCAGCGGCAGGGATGGGCGGCGCTACTCCTCTGTCACCACCGTTCAACGGGAGGTCGCAACGAACGATCGGCAGTGATTTTTTTGCAACATCCTCTCTCTTGCAAGAAAGATTTTGTAACATGCTCTCTGTTGCAAGAAAGATTCCGCAACATCACTAATGTTGCAAAACTTTCTTCCATAAACACGTATATCTCTACTCCTAATGCCTGAGTTGGTGAATAGTATTCACGGTTTATTTTCGTCTCACCTCCCACCACCCTCCCACGTTAATGTTTTCTTCTTCGCATTTAAAAACGAATCGCGTGTGATACTCCTTCCATTTATTCATGCTTGCTTTGGCAAGTGTTGGTTCAATTCAATCATGTAAATATTTGATAATTAAGAGTTCATAAATAATATCATATACATGAGATCACCTTCCAAACAGATTATATCACCGACCGATTCATTTCTCCCACCGATCCCCTTCAATACTTTCGCTAGGAAAAAAACACAACCATCAAAGCCACACCCTCACGTGATCACATATCACAATGAGAAATTTCCTTATATTATTTCCCTATATCCGTACTCCTAAAGGAGGAGTACGTTGTCGTTTGGTTTCGTTAGCCTCCTCATCGTTCCGTTTCGTCCCTCCCCTCTTGTACGATCCCACCGATTCCTTCCCCATCGAAACCCCTTTTTTTTCCTTTCTTTCAATCGTTGCTTTGGATATTCCTGATCTCCTTCCCTGAATCGCTCCCTCTCATTTCCTTATCTCCTTCCCTCAATCCCTCGTGCTCCTCTCCCGATTCTGATTTCTTCTTTCCTAACCAAAGCCCCTGCCGATATATTTCTTCTTTTCTAAACCTCAAACTATATGTCGTTTCGTTCCCCCATGGCGAGAACCCATGTTCCTCGCAAACGATCGCTCGAGCGTCGATGTGAATCACAGACGGAAGGGGCTGGTCGCAAGTAGCGGTGCGAAGCGGCTACGGAGGTACGTCGGTAATTGCCATCTCACGCACCAGCACCACCGCTGGCCGTTTCCTCCATACTGACAGATCGCCGTGTCGCTATCCTTGTATGTTGTAGCCAGGAGGAGAGGTAGGCGCGGTGCTGCTCATGGCCGTGGCGTCGTGCTTGTGGTCTTGTTGAATTGAAGAGAACGGCCTCCTATACATGCACGTCCATCTATTGCGGGCCTTCCCTCTTCCAGCAACATCCTGTCTCAGTTTGCCGTACCATTCATCCGGATGGCCCTGGACATACATACCAGCACCACACCCTTCCTCCTGTAGCTGGGGATGCAGCTATCATCGGTCCTCTGTTGTCTACAGCCCGGACGTACAAGCCGTCGAAGCTGACGTTCCTTTGCACAGGCTGCACAGACAGGGGCGTACAAGTTGTTGCTTCTGTTCATCCACGCGCCAGTGACTCACATACGTTGCTAGCTGTGTGCAGGGGTATCATTAAGTTCACATGCATTTATCAGATTGTGTAACTAGCTTTTGTTACTTGGTCCATCCCTAGGAAGCAATAAGATTACTTCAGTATGCATATACACGTTGCTAGCTACGTGCAGGGTATCTCAATTTCACAAACATTTATGAGATCGTTTTACTAGCTTTTGTTATCACTTGGCACTTCAGTATGCAGATTGATCTCAACATTCATAAGAATCTTCAAAAAAAAATGGAGATGAAAATACTTCAAGTAGTTCATAGTGGAGATCATTTGATAGCATTTTGTTGTAGCATCTACAGAAGACCCTTTCATTTCATTTTATCGAGAAACGTTGGAGGGTTCATGTTTTCCTTAACCAGGACATTTTGAAGGTTCCTGATGCATTCTTAGAAGAAGCAACAATCCAGAGGTTAGTCAATGTTTGTAGGGATTTTTCATTTCTAAAGGTACACTAGCGACTATTGTACATATAACTAATTGTTTGCTTGCTTTCTTAATCATGTACATCAATATAATCCTCCATGCTAAAAACACTCATTCTAGATTGTGTGAGCTTGTCATAGCATTTTTTATGAAGACAACAATAAATTTATACTCCACAACTTGATGCATTATTGTTGCATCAACATTTCCGGAATTAGCAAGTCAATTTTTTAGGTGTATGTTTCTAAATTGGTGAACACAGTTGGTCTCTTTAATCGGAAAAAATAGCATGATTCTCTAAGCTACATGAATTACTCTTCAGCGGCATTTCATATCAGTGGTGTGTTACTTGCTATACTGCCTATGTGTGTGTACTGAAGTTTTCTTCTTTTGAATATGTAGGTAAGTGAAATGATAAGAGGGTTAATTAATGGTGTTCAATTTTTCCTTCAAGCAAACAGTTTGTACCCAAATGCAATACTATTCAGTATCATCCTGAAACCAAAATCTCAAAGATTCATTCTTTGTGAATTCGAGCCTTGGCAAACCACTCCTTACAAGGTTCCATAAACATGCTGGATTTGTATGTCGATATTCGAATTAATTGGGCAAAAAATAGATATATTTACTCTGATGTTTTTACATATTCAGGTGATTAGCATCCTGTTTTCATTTCAAATAATTAACAAAAAATTAAAGACCATGATCATGTTGTTTATTAAATTCCTCTTGCATTATCTTTGATGAAAAGTATATTATCTGTCAGCAACGATATGTTAATATGGGCAAAGGAAAGTCAAAATATGTTATCTCAGACCAATATTCTGAAATTAGTGAAGCCCTGTAGTATTTACTGGATTGATCACGACGCTGCTCATATTTTTTGGTACTTTAATATCTGAAATATTTCTTTTAATCATAAGCCGAGGTGGTGATGGGTTGCAGGCACGCGCCCCGTCCTTCTCTTGTTCAAGGTTTGGCGGATGCATTAAGTTTGGGGAGGAAACTAACATGAATGACCAGGCGATCTTTTTCTGACCTTTTTCTCCCTTTCTAATTACTCATCTCATTTCCTCTGTTCTTCTTAGCTATCTCCTTTTCTATCGCCATATCGATCTCTGAACTCGCTTCATCTTTTTTCTTCCAATTCATCTGATTGTTGTGTTCCAAGCACACGTGTCATAAAGCATCACCTCCTGCTTGTTCGAACATGTTTGATTTACTTACATATTAACATGTTTGATGTACTTATACATTAAAAAACCGATCAATAACATTCATGCCGAATTATTTGGGTTTGGTCCTCTGCTTTTGCACTGTTTATTTATTGATGAAGATGGCAGATGTTCATGTTTTTAAATATAGTTACATGTGTTCGTCCAAAAAAAATATAGTTACATGTGCTTCCAATTGGTAGAGATCAAAAAATTAACTCACTAATGCAAGGAAAAAGAGCTCTTTCATAGACACTGCCAGCAGTGGATACATGGTGAGCCTTTCTGAATGTGTTTTATGAAATAAGGCTAATTTAAGGTCTGGTCTTTTGGGTATGCAAACCTTTCTTGAGAATGCTATACTTGCAGGTGAATAACACTCTTATGATAGAATGCAACTTAATTTGTAAGCCTCGATTCAAAAAGTATGCAGTAGCACATTAGACAAATGAGCAGTGGCGGCGCTGTTGCAGCATGCATGCTCAATCACCCGGACCAAGGGGCGGCTCATGCACCGCTCGTTCACGTACGCCCTCAACCACCTGCTCGGCTGAGCGTCGGCCGGACCACGCCTTTTCCGGTAAACGTGTTACCTGGTCCCTGTCAAAATATTTCTTAGCAATACAAATGTCTATCACATTGCTGAATGTTTTGTTACAATCATAGGAAATGCAGGCAGATTCTCAATCGCACCGGTTCCTGCACTTGTATGCTTTTGAAATTGCAGAAATAGTGGTGGCCTAATTCACCGCTTCTAGTGAGATTATTTATTATTCGGCTATTAGTTACTAACTCCATGGTTTTGTTTTTCTACAGTTGGGCTTCTATAGCTGAATTCCTGCATGTTAAATATACAATGCTGTAAGGAGCAAGTAATCTTCTATGGAGCGCCACCAAATAAAATCCAGAGATTATGTTTGTACACCCTTGTTAAGAGAGATGGCAGGGCATACATGGGCCATTTTCTACTTGGTACTTCAATCAAATGGTGGGAGTCAATTTTATCCAAGAGCTATGTCTGATATGTCGCCTAATTCAGCTGGTCCTGAAGTATTCTCTTCTGGCGATCATCTTTTCTTCGAAACCCAATTATCAAAGTTGTTGCTTCAAATTACCCTAAAAACTGGCTGGTCATCTTTTGTTTGAAACCCAAGTTGCCGCTTTTTTTTCGAAAAGGGGGGATCCCCGGCCTCTGCATCAGCATGATGCATACTGCCATCTTATTAACAATAAATCATCCACAAGGTCTCGAAATCTCAAAAGTAGCAAAATAAAATGAAGAAGAAAGGCTCACACAGAGCCCAAAGGCTAGATACACAAGCTAGCCAAATAAAGGATAAACCACAACCGGTTGGCTCAAAAATAGACAGGTAAACTAATTGCCTATCCTATTACATGACCGCCATCCAAACCGGCTGAAGATATCCCGAGCTACCGTCTCCCATCGGATAGCACCAGTAACCAAAAGCTCCCTGGCCTCCGTCGGAGTGAGTAGCGACCAGGAACGGATAAGTGCCGTAGCTCTGAAGATAACCTGCAAAACATGAATGTTTGTTGTTCTGTTAAAGACAAGATCATTTCTGCAATTCCAAAGCGCCCATACTAAGGCGCACACCCCCAAGCGAATATGTTTTGCTAACCCGGGCTCTACCCTGTTGAGCCATGTTCCAAACAACATGTTAACCGAGCTTGGTGGATGAATATTGAAAGCAACATGAACAGTTGTCCAAAGAATTCTAGCTAGTGGGCAATCAAAGAATAAATGATTAATGGTTTCACCCTGATCACAGAAACTACACGTAGTAGGTCCTGTCCAATTGCGCTTTGTTAAATTGTCCTTTGTTAAGATAACTTGTTTGTGTAGAAACCACATAAACACCTTGATCTTTAAAGGAACTTTGACATCCCACACATGCTTGGAAGAAGGAATCGAGCTCGAATTAATAACATCAACATACATTGATTTAACTGTGAATTCACCCGACCTAGTGAGATTCCAGCGCAGTTTATCAGGTTGTTGTGAAAGTTGGACTTGCATCAGTCTCCTAACTAGATGTAGCCACTGTTCCCAACGATTGCCCACTAACGATCTTCTAAATTGAATATTAAGGGGTATCGAAAGAAAGACGGTTGCAACCAGAGCATCGCGCCTTTGGACAACACGATACAACGACGGATACTGGATTGCAAGGGGTGTACCTCCGAGCCAAGTATCCTCCCAGAATCTTGTGCTGGCACCATTACCAACTATATGCTTTGCCCTCTGAAAAAATGAAAGCTTAACTTTCATGAGCCCTTTCCAAAAGGGTGAATCAGTTTGTCTAACCGTGACCTGAGACAAAGTTTTGGTTTGAAGATACTTATTACGAAGGATTTGAGCCCAAGTGGCGTCAGTTCCTGAAGATAACTTCCACAACCACTTACTAAGAAGGCATCGGTTCTTAACCTCGAGATTTTCAATCCCCATACCCCCTTGGTCTTTCGGCCTACAAATGATATCCCACTTCGCTAACCGGTATTTTCTTTTTAGCTCATCTCCCTGCCAAAAGAAACGCGATCGATAGAAGTCCAGTCTTTTCCTTACACCAACTGGGACTTCAAAGAAAGACAAAAGAAACATGGGCATGCTCGTGAGCACCGAATTAATAAGAATTAAACGGCCTCCATATGACATGAGCTTACCCTTCCAACAACTTAGCTTTTTCTCGAATCGATCCTCAATACACTTCCATTCGTTGTTCGTAAGCCTACGGTGATGTATAGGAATTCCTAGGTATGTGAATGGCAGCTCCCCCGAACCACATCCAAACAATTGTTTGTAAGCTTCTTGTTCCTCCTTGGCTCTACCAAAACAGAACAACTCGCTTTTGTGGAAGTTAATTTTGAGCCCACTCAATTGCTCAAACAAACAAAGCAACAGCTTCATATTTCTTGCTTTTACCAAGTCATGCTCCATGAAGATGATAGTATCATCAGCGTACTGTAGGATGGAAATTCCTCCATCCACTAAATGAGGCACCAAGCCTCCTACTTGGCCAGCCTCCTTGGCTCTCTGTAACAGAACTGCCAACATGTCCACAACTATGTTGAACAGAATAGGGGACATCGGATCTCCTTGCCGCAAGCCCTTGTGTGTTTGGAAGTAATGACCAATGTCGTCATTCACTTTAATGCCAACACTACCCTTTTGCGTGAACGATTCAATCTGGCTCCTCCATACGTCGTCGAACCCTTTCATACACAAAGCTTGTTGCAGGAAAGGCCACTTAACTTTGTCGTACGCTTTCTCGAAATCCACTTTAAAAATGACTCCATCGAGTTTCTTCGAGTGGATTTCATGGAGCGTTTCATGCAAAACCACCACCCCTTCTAGGATGTTTCTATCCGGCATGAAAGCTGTCTGGGATTGCTGCACCACAGAATGCGCAATCTGTGTGAGCCTATTAGTCCCAACCTTTGTAAAAATTTTGAAACTAACATTCAAAAGGCAGATAGGCCGAAACTGCTCAATCCTCAGAGCATCGGTCTTTTTTGGTAGCAACGTTATGGTTCCAAAGTTCAAGTGAAATAGTTGAAGCCGTCCAGCAAAAAGGTCATGAAACATGGGTAAAAGATCCCCCTTGATAATATGCCAGCATTTTTTTATAAAACTCCGCCGGAAACCCATCCGGCCCGGGAGCCTTATTGTTCTCCATCTGAGAGATGGCATCGAAAACCTCCTTTTCCGTAAACGGCGCAACCAAAATAGCATTATCAGAAGCAGTTAGTTGAGGCACATCCTCAAACCTGGACTCATCGAGAGACACAACGCTATCCTCCGGCGGTCCAAATAACTGCTTATAATATTCGGTGATGTAAAGCTTTAGATTATCGTGACCAACAATTGTGCCTTCATCTTGCTCGAGCTGGAAATTTTTTTTCTTTCTGTGTTTGCCATTCGCAATAAGGTGAAAGAATTGAGTGTTCGCATCCCCTTGGATTACTTTGCGAACCTTTGCTCTGAGCGCCCACTTCAGCTCTTCTTCGCGGAGGAGTTCCTTTAACCTCTTCTCCGCATCAAGCTTAGAAGTCAATTCAGCAGACTGCAAAATTGTTGATTCAGCTTTAACATCTAGGGATTGTATAAGATCCAGGAGTCTGTCCTTCTCAATCTTATAAACTCCACTTAGGTGCTTTGCCCATCCCCGGAGAAAGCTCCTCAAATGCCTAATCTTATTCTGCCATCTCTCGACAGACGATCTTCCTCCAGTATCCGTAGCCCACTCCCTGGCTACGAGATCCAGAAAACCTTCTCGTTCAAACCACGCCGTTTCAAAAGAGAAGGTATTTTTGTTTCCCACAATCCTTGGCTCACCTGAGTCTACAAACAAAGGCGTGTGGTCCAAAATCCCGCGCGTGAGAGCCTGAACTGTGACGAGGGGGAACTTCTGTTCCCATTCGGCACTTGCTAGTACCCGATCCAACTTCTCATATGTCGGATTGGGTAAAGAGTTAGCCCAGGTGAATTGTCGACCAGAAAGCTCGATCTCTCTCAGATCCAAACTCTCAATGACGGTGTTAAACATAAAAGACCATCGGCCGTCAAAGTTATCATTATTCTTCTCATCCCTCCTCCTAATGATGTTGAAATCCCCCCCAACCAAAATGGGGAGTTGCTCAGATCCGCAAATACGAACCAGGTCGGCCAGAAATTCCGGTTTAAGCTCAGGTTGTGAGGCCCCATAGACCGCCACCAGAACCCAGTTAAACCCATCTACTTTAGACCGGACTCGAAATTTGACCGCGAAGTCACCCATAACAACGCTCCGGACTTCAAGGGAATCATATCTCACACCAAGCAAGATGCCACCGGACCTCCCTCTTGGAGGAAGACAATGCCAATCGAAATCCACACCTCCCGACAGCGCATTAAGAAATTGTGGCGCAAAATTATCCCTACCAGTTTCAGAGAGTGCAATGAAGTCTAACCGGTGCTCTAAAGATGCCTTCGCTAGAAACCTACGTTTAGCCAAGTCCTTAAGACCTCTGCTATTCCAGAATATTCCTTTCATAGGTCATCATGGAATTTTTTGGCAGTACGAATCCTAGCACTCCTACGTACCGCAGAAGCAGGGTACACCTTCCGCTTCCACTTACGTTTAGGAATGTTATTTCCCGCAACCTGGTCCTCATAACCGTGCTCCGGTTGTGCAAAAACTACATCGTCCACACAGGGTTCTTCCTCGTCTGACTCCGCAGACGGAGGAACAAGATCGGCACAGAAATTGTCAAGCACTCTTACCCCCAATGCATCAATCTCCGCATCATTCATAGGTCTTACTGCCGCTAGGTTTCTAATGGTTTCTAATGCCCGTTCTGCTTCCAAATCTAATAGATCGTTAACCGAGTTTGAAATTTCAGAATTATTATTCCCAAGCGACACCCCTACTTGGTTTGCATTATTAATGATCTCATCCTTAGAGAAATGCAAAATGGAATTGGATAAATTTACTGACATACCGGTAGTGACCTCAACATCACGAAGCTTGGCCGCCCGCATAGCGCACCGCTGCTGCATATCATCCACCTCCGGAAGGTCCTGGAGACGAGAGCTCATCCGTCTCCCCTCGGAGACCGGGTCTGGGATCCCTCCGAAAGCAATTACCTCCTCCCGAGTAGCGGCACTCGGAGGGGGCCTGGACGAGGGAGACCTCCGAAGGTTGGGAGAGATGGCAGGGGGAGTGTGCGCCAGGGCCGCCTGCCCTAGTCCGTCCCCCCCAGCTCTCGCCCTCGCAGCCGAGTATACCACTGGCTCGACCTCCGTTGAAACTAGGGGGTCTGGGGCCACCTGCCCCGGACGCCTGCCTAGCGCCTCCGGCGACCCCTCGACAATCAAAGCTCCCGCGTGGCCATCATCCAGGGCCAGCTGCCCCAGAGATGGACCACCACCGCCGGATACTGGCACCAAGGGTGTTGACACAGGCGACAAAGTAGCATGAGAGGGAGTCGGGGCCGCCTGCCCCGACGCCCCTCCCCTCGGAGAAGGAACCAAGCCGAGCTCATGCCGGCTGCACAAGGGCACCGATGGCCCTGGGAGCACCGGCGACCCCTGAGGCTCCACCGCGCCTACAACCGAATCACGGGTGCTGTCCGTAGGCCGGAGCGCCGGTCCAAAGTCCAAGACCGGGAGCGAGTGCTCAAAAGCATCGTCAGAGTCAACCCGATCATTCCACAGGCGAGGAGGGGCCGACGACGGCTGAAAGGATCCAAACCGCAAAGTGTTATGAGGCCGAGACGAAGTTGGAGACGGCTCCACTCCGGATCCGCTCGCGGGCTCCTGAGCTATAGGACCCGATCCATTGGACTCCTGTCCAGCCTCCTCAGTCGATCCCCTGGAAGCACCAGCATCATCTCCCCCTTCGTGCATATCCACGTCAGTACCAGCAGCCACCTCAGCAAACAACTCCGCATCCTCAAACTCGATCTCAAGGGGAAATACCTCTCCCCTATATGTCCAATTGACAACGTCCGGAACGTACTCTATGTCCAGAATACTGACTCGCAATCTGGCCACCCCCTGTGCTCGAGTAAACGCCATATCAACCTGTTCCGTTTTACCAACCATAATACCCAAACTAGCCACCACACGAACATCAGCCAGTGCCTCAGATGGTGCCCCAGAGAAGCGCAACCACACCTGTGTAAGAGGCTTCCCCTTAGGCTCAACTTTCTTCCATTCGTGAAACTCCAAAATACCATTGGTACCTATCACCTTACACATCCCAAAGCTCAGCAAGCGGTGCAAGTCCTCCACTGAAGGGAACTCAACTCTGAACACTCTTTCTTCAACGGAGACAAGGTCCCACTGAAAATCACCCGGAGCCAACTCCTGAAGCCTCTGCACAATCTGAGCCTGTGAGACATCTCCCTGGGTGATCTTCACCAAACCAGTAGTGAGACACTGAGTAACAACTGGAATCTCCCTCGCAGCTGCGGACTCAAAAAACATCAGCTCAGCACAGTACACGCCGTACACTGTAAGAGCTGGAATCTGCTCCCTCAAAACAGGGCACTCCCCCGATGCATGTGATGGCTTTCCACAGGACTCACAAAGCTGAGCCACGCATTCTGCAATGAAATGACCTTTCTCCCCGCACCGGTAACAAAGCATCCTCTCTTTCTTGCGAGCATACTTGGATGCCCGCTCTACATCAGCCCGGTCAGCAACCTCGGTATCCTTCGCAGTCCCAGGAACCTCAACATTGGCAAGCGCATTCACCACCTCCATCGCGTGGGGTGGTAGCTCATGGGGAACCTGTTCAGTCTCCATTGCCGCATCGGTAGGGCCATCAACCCTGGGTGGAGGCGGCCGGCGAAACCTCCCTCGGCCTCCACCACGACCACGGTATCCACGAGAACCACCTCTCTGTCTGTTATCTGGTCCTGAGGCCCCCTCAACAAAGCCTCCATCTGGCCCTAGAAACGGTCTCTCTGCAGACCCGTCACTCTGCCAAGCAAATCCACGGCCTCCTCCCGTGGAAGAGGATCCTCGATGCTGACCCGCACCATATGCATCATATCCGTCATCCCCCCACTTGCCTCGTGGTGGAGCATTTGGACCCCCATTGTTATTAACCTGTCCGGCCTGTGTCTGTGTCTGCCCAAGACGGTTCTGCGCCTGCCGAACGGCAAGATGAGGCGGGAGGGCACGTTGCTGACCACCTGAAGACACATGCACGGCCTCGGTAGACACTCCAGCACGGCCAGCAGAAGCTACCCCCGGCGCCAAGGGTCTGAGCCCGGCCGTACCCACCGCCGCCGTCACAGTGGCATGCACCACCGGCGGGGGAGGCCGCTGCTCACCCCGGCCCGCAGCAGCCGTAGCCGAGGCCGGCGCATGGGGCCTTTGCCCGCCCCGCCCAGCCGGCAACGAAGCCGAGGCCCGGGCTCCCTGGGACGTGGGGCCTTGGTTGCCCGCCTGCTGCCTCAAAGGAAAAGGGGGAGCACCGCGGTGCTGCGTTGGAGGTGCTCCTCCCCGCCCCGCAGCAGCAGTGGCCGGCGCCGGTGGCCACATTCCGAGCGGAGGGGTGCCGCGGCCCGACGCTTGCGCCGGCGGCGGAGCAGCTCCGCCTCTTCCCGCCGCGCCACTTGCAGCGGGAGGGGGTGCAGTCCCCCGGCCAGTCATAGGAATCAGCGGTGAGATCCTCCTCGCCCGGCGAACACCGCAGACTGGATACCCACGTCGCCCCGACTTACGAACCCTAACACCTCCCACCGACGGTGCAGGGAAGATCGTAATACCGCGATCGTACGTGCATGGCTCGAGAGATATACCGGGCTGGGCTTCAGAACAACCATGGGCCTCATACCCATGTTTCTCCGGCCCAAAACCCACACCGCCCGCAGCCGATCGAACCGGCCCAGCTGCACACAGCAGCCGTTCCAGCGCGGCCGCCCTCGACGTTTGAATCGAGACCGCCGCGGCCGCCATGGCCGGCGCCGGCGATCCCAAACTCCGGGACGATCTCCTCGCCTTCTTTCTCCGTTTAACCGTAACCCATTCCTCCGGACAAATCAGATCAAAAACAGTAAGCTTTGGCAAACTAACCTTTGGTAAAGGACCTTTCCATGGCCGAAGCGCCGTAGTCGCCGTCTTCCGATGAACAATCCGGCGAATCATCTCGATCTTCTCTCCGGCGTGAAGCCCAGCGCGAGCCGGATCCTCCGGGGGAACGACCCGATCTACCGTCGTCGCCACCTCCTCTTCGGAATACCCTGAAAGAAAAAATTCGCAGATAATTTCAGACGGGGAAGGGGACGGCGGCGACTCCCCCGGCGGTTCCGCCCCATCGTCTTCCACATTGTCATCATCAGAATCCGCCAAAGCCCAAAACCGGCCCCCCACCCGCCGGCGATCACCGGCGCCGGCCGGCGGATCCGCCTTCGGACGCAGAGCGCCCTCGCGGTCGCCCTCAGAGCGCATGGCGACTTCTCTTGGAGGTCTTGTAATTAGAAGTTGCCGCTTAAAATTCGCCTGAAGTATTCTCTTCTGGCGATCATCTCTTGTTTCAAACCCCATTATCAAAGTTGCTGCTTAAAATCCCCCTACAAACTGGCGTCTACACGACGACAACGGACAATTTAATTAAACTCCACAAGTGCTCATTTACTTCAAGCTCACATGTTACCAACCATATCGATAGTATGTACGTTATACAACCACATATTCTCAAATTATTGAGTAATTAGAAGATGCCTTGTTTTCAATTGAAAATTGGTTACCGCAAATTAATAAAGGGACTCCTTGCTGATAAAGGTTTTAAAATACGTGCAATTTCTTACGCGAATGGAAGTTATCAAGCATGTTGTTTATGCAAAAAACAATTAACAAATATATTTGACTAAATGTGCCAAACTGTTGTGTCGTCCACTTTACAAATTACATGTCGATATGTAGTGGAAGCTTTTGCAAGCCAGTGTCAAAGGTAAGTATATCTTCTATGATGTTATGTCTCGTTGGCGTGCATTTTGCTAACTGTTATATCTGTGTCGAATATTATGTACGCAAGGGGTTACGTGGACTTGTAGTTGTAATTGGTGTGGTTGGGTACGAGTCGTGTAGGAGTCGGAAACATTGTATCCTAGGCCTCTTATATACGAAGGGGCACCACACGTTGTAACCCATGACGACTTGATAACAGCAGGTATGCGGAGGAGCCGACGGCTTGTGCCGGCGCCTGGGCGGCGGGTGTTGCGGTATCTTGGGGAGGAGCGCTCGGAATCATGCCCCCGGGGATGTAGCCATATCGGTGAACCTCGTTAACAAATATCGTGCCCCGGTGTGTCGTCTATGATCTTGCATTAGCGTTTTATTCTAACAAGTGGCATCATGAGCAAGGTTGCAAGAAGGCTATGTGGAAGATCATCTTGAGGTACGAAGATCATGCTCGACGGGTGCCGTGGAACGTCCAATTGGTGCAAGGTGGAGCATGGCGGCGATCGTGGATGCGGTCGGTGGTGTCGGACACTTCGGGCAGAAGGCATGGACCGTTCGATGGGCTGCGGTCGGTAAGGATCGGCTAGACGTGGCGATCGGACTGGCGTAGTGGTTGTTGAAGATGTGGCGGAGGCGACGGATTCGCATAGCGATCAGACTGGCGACCAGATGTGGGGGATCGCTGGATAGAGTAGAATGTGAGAGCATCGAGGTGATGCGCTCGGTGTTTTACAAGGGCGGCGGCGTGACACTGCAGACAGATTGTGTCGGCGACGCGGGTGACCAGGGTGCGGCATAGCTCGTGCATGGACGATGCGCTGCGCGAGGTGGCGACTGTTATGGAAGGGTTGACATGCAGCGAGTACGGGCGACAGGGCTGAACAGATTGCTGGCGAAGAATCAAAATCAGAGAAAAGGCGGAGTTCTTGTCGGAGATACAGCAGCGGTGGAATTTTCCGAGGGACACGGACAGAGGAAAGTGAGGTTAGGATTCGGTTGGCGTTCCGCGAGACGGCCGCTCGGAGCCTCGGATCCGTGTGGGTGCATGTTTTGGTCCGCTGGAGATTGGTACTGTATTGGATATACGTGTGCGGTCTGTGACTTTGGTTTTTGTGTCAGGTAAGGAAAAGGCAAGGCCGTGGTCGATCCAGCAGTAATAAAAGGGCTGGGGCGACGAGGCTAGCAGCATAGAAATCTTTTGCAAGTTCGGAAAAGGTGTAGCGCTTCTATAGCAGAGAGAGTTGATTTGCTTGTAACAACAAGGCTTCGCGGGGATTTTCCGAAGGGCGGACATGGTGCTGTGCGGGTCAGATTTCTTGGTAGACCATGGACTGTGGCGTGGCTTCAGACTAGGAATACGGGATCAGTGATCTTTTTCATGAGGAAGTCGCAGAGGAAAGCAAGGGCGAGAAGACCGGCGGCAACAAGTTGGTTAGATCGCGGCTCGGCATGGTGCCGGGGTTCACCAAGTTTGATGTGGAGAATCGATGGCACAGGTAACTTTGGTCTATGGAAGACAAGAGTCAAGGATATTCTGGCGCAACAAGGAATCTTAAAGGGTTTGCAGGAGACGAAGCCAACCAAGGTTGACGACGGTGCGTGATAGGATATGCAAGTGCAGGCGGCTGCTACCATACGGCTTTGTCTTGCGAATCAGGTCATGTATCATGTCATGGATGAAGATTCTCCTAGGAAAATTTGGGACAAGTTGGAAAGTCGTTATATGTCCAAGTCAGCGACCAATAAGCTGTATTTGAACAAAAAGTTCTATGGGCTGAAGATGCAGGAGGGGTCGGATCTTGTGGAGCATGTGAATGCCTTAAATCAGTTGGTCATGGATCTAGTGTGTCTTGATGTGAAGATTGAGGAAGAGGATAAGGCACTACTTCTTCTTGTTTCGTTTCCACCGTCCTATGAGCATTTGGTCATTACATTGACACATGGAAAGATAACCGTCAATAATGAGTAACTCACTGCAGCATCGCTTGGACATGAGTTGAGGAAGCAAAAGAATGCTGCAGAAAGGGAGAGTACTAAAGGTTTGGGGTTGGAAGTTAAAGGTTATGACCTCAGGAAGGGACAAGAGGTGGAGAAGAAAAAGAAGAAAAGGGTGCAGTGCTACAGGTGCAAGGATTGGGGACATATAAAGAGGGAATGCCCAAAACTGAAGGGTGGGACAAGTGCTAATGCGGCTACTCATGGTGATGACTCAGACAGCAGTAGTGATGTCCTCGTAGTATCAAACAGACGACCAACAAAAACTGAAGCGTGGATGTTGGATTCAGCTTGCTCTTTTCATGTGATGCCCAATAGGGAGTGGTTCTCTTTGTACAAGTCTGGTGAGTTTGGTTTAGTCTATATGGGCGATGACACGTGTTATCGTGTTGCTGGAGTAGGTGACATCAAATCAAGATGTTTGATGGAGTTGAGAGGATGCTTCGGGGAGTCAGGCATGTGCCAGGGCTAAGGAGGAATCTAATTTCGCTTGGTGTTCTGCATGACGGTGGTATGGAATTTTGTTGTGATCGGGATAAGAAGATCATGAAAATCATGGAAGATGGGATGACCGTGATGATAGGAGAGAGGACGGCTTTGTATCTTTATAAGTTCCAAGGGAGCACTACTGCAGGTGGAGCCATGAATATAGTGGATCTGCAGGAGTAGCAGTGGAGTCCCACGGTGGTGGCGGGTCCGGCCCATCAGTAGCTCTTAGTAAGCTACAAAGAAGACAACCCAAGTCCGGTGTACATGGAGGTTCGAGCATGGATGACTTCTAGGTGGTGGAGAATATTCGCCAAGGTGGAGTTTGTTATATTTGTGTCGAATAATATGTACGCAAGGGGTTACATGGACTTGGAGTTGTAATTGGTGTGGTTAGGTATGAGTTGTGTAGGAGTCATACACGTTATATCCTAGGCCTCTTATATATGGAGGGGCACCACACGTTGTAGCCCATGATGAGTTGATAGCAGCAGGTACGCGGGGGAGCCTGTTAGAGAACGCAGTAATCTCAACAAAATTCCTACGATCACGCAGGATCTATCTAGGATATACATAGCAATGAGAGGGGAGAGTGTGTCCACGTACCCTCATAGACCAAAAGCAGAAGCATTTAGTTAACGCGGTTGATGTAGTCGAACGTCTTCACGATCCAATCAATCCAAGTACCGAATGTATGGCACCTCCGTGTTCAGCACATGTTTAGCTTGATGACGTCCCTCGTGCTCTTGATCCAGTTGAGGACGAGGGTGAGTTCCGTCAACACGACGGCGTGGCGACAGTCATGATGATGTTACCGGCGCAGGGCTTCGCCTAAGCACTGCGATGGTATGATCGAGGTGTGTAACTGAGGAGGGGGCACCGCACACGGTTAAGAGAAACTTGTGTATTCTAGGGTGCCCCCTGCCCCCGTATATAAAGGAGGAAGGGGGAGGCCGGACGGCACTAGGGGGCGCGCCAAGGAGAGGGAGACCTACTAGGACTACTAGTCCTAGTAGGATTCCTCTACAAGGAAGAGAGGGGAAGGAAGGAGAGGGAGAGGGAGTAGGAAAGAGGGCGCCCCCCACCCCCTTCCCTTGTCCAATTCGGACTGCTATGGGTGGAGCGCGGCCTGCCCTGGCGGCCCTCGTGTCTCTCCACTAAGGCCCATGGTGGCCCATTAGTTCCCCCGGGTGTTTCGGTAACCCCTCCGGCACTCCGTTTTTACCCGAAACCACCCGGAACACTTCCGGTATCCAAATAACATGGTCCAATATATCAATCTTTATGCCTCGACCATTTAGAGACTCCTCGTCACGTCTGTGATCTCATCCGGGACTCCGAACAAACTTTGGTCATCAAAACACACAACTCATAATACAAATCGTCATCGAACGTTAAGCGTGCGGACCCTACAGGTTCGAGAACTATGTAGAAATGACCGAGACACATCTCCGACCAATAACCAATAGCGGAACCTGGATGCTCATATTGGCTCCTACATATTCTATGAAGATCTTTATCGGTCAAACCACAGAACGACATACGTTGTTCCCTTTGTCATCGGTATGTTACTTGCCCGAGATTCGATCATCGGTATCATCATACCTAGTTCAATCTCATTACCGGCAAGTCTCTTTACTCATTCTGCAATACTTCATCCTGCAACTAACTCATTAGTCACATTGCTTGCAAGGCTTATAGTGATCAGCATTACCGAGAGGGCCCAGAGATACCTCTCTGAAACACGGAGTGACAAATCTTAATCT
This sequence comes from Triticum aestivum, assembly GCF_018294505.1. Lineage (NCBI taxonomy): Eukaryota > Viridiplantae > Streptophyta > Magnoliopsida > Poales > Poaceae > Triticum > Triticum aestivum. The sequence continues at coordinate 404,506,468 of NC_057813.1, read as the reverse complement.
TGATCTATGCCAACCCAACAAACACCTTCGGAGACACCTGCAGAGCATCTTTATAATCACCCATTTATGTTGTGACGTTTGATAGCATACAGGGTGTTCGTCTGGTATTCGGGAGTTGCATAATCTCATAGTCTGAGGAACATGTATAAGTCATGAAGAAAGCAGTAGCAATGAAACTGTAACGATCATAATGCTAAGCTAACAGATGGGTCTTGTCCGTCACATCATTCTCCTAATGATGTGATCCCGTTCATCAAATCGCAACACATGTGTATGGTAAGGAAACATAACCATCTTTGATTAACGAGCTAGTCAAGTAGAGGCATACTAGGGACACTATGTTTTGTCTATGTATTCATACATGTACTAAGTTTTCGGTTAATACAATTATAGCATGAATAATAAACATTTATCATGATATAAGGAAATAAATAATAACTTTATTATTGCCTCTAGGGCATATTTCCTTCAGTCTCCCACATGCTCTAGAGTCAATAATTTAGTTCACATCGCCATGTGATTTAACACCAATAGTTCACATCTGTATGTGATTAGCACCCATAGTTCACATCGCCATGTGACAAATAACCAAAGGGTTTGCTAGAGTCAATAATCTAGTTCAAATCACTATGTTATTAACCCCCAAAGAGTACTAAGGTGTGATCATGTTTTGCTTGTGAGAGAAGTTTAGTCAACGGGACTGCTAAATTCAGAGCCGTGTGTATTTTGCAAATTTTCTATGTCTACAATGCTCTGCATGGAGCTACTCTAGCTAATTGCTCCCACTTTCAATATGTATCCAGATTAAGACTCAGAGTCATCTGGATTGGTGTAAAGCTTACATCGACGTAACTCTTGACGATGAACTCTTTATCACCTCCATAACCAAGAAACATTTCATTAGTCCTCACTAAGGATATTTTTGACCGCTGTCCAGAGATACCCCTTGCCAAACTCATGGCAAGGTACACAATAGGTCTGGTACACAGCATAGCATACTTTATAGAACCTATGACTGAGGCATAGGGAATGACTTTCCTTCTCTTTCTATCTTCTGCCATGGTCGGGCTTTGAGTCTTACTCAACTTTACACCTTGTAATACAGACAAGAAGTCCTTCTTTGACTGATCCATTTTGAACTCTTTCAAAAACTTGTCAAGGTATATACTCATTGAAAAAATCTTATCAAGCATCTTGATCTATCTCTATAGATCTTGATGCCCAATATGTAAGCAGCTTTACTGAGGTCTTTCTTTGAAAATCTCCTTTCAAACTCTCCTTTATGCTTTCCAGAAAATTCTACATCATTTCCGATCAACAATATGTCATTCACATATACTTACCAGAAAGGCTGTAGTGCTCCCACTCACTTTCTTGTAAACACAGGCTTCATCGCAAGTCTGTATAAAACTATATGCTTTGATAAACTCATCAAAGCATATATTCCAACTCCGAGATGCTTGCACCAGTCCATAGATGGATCGCTGGAGCTTGCACACCTTGTTAGTACCTTTAGGATTGACAAAACCTTTTGGTTGCATCATATACAACTCTTCTTTAAGAAATATCCATTTAAGGAATGCAGTTTTGACATCCATTTACCAGATTTCATAAAATATGGCAATAGCTAACATGATTCAGATGGATTTAAGCATCGCTACAGTTGAGAAAATCTCATTTTAGTCAACACCTTGAACTTGTCGAAACCACTTTTTGCGACAAGTCGAGATTTGTAGATAGTCACACTACTATCAGCATCCGTCTTCCTCTTGAAGATCCATTTATTTTCTATTGCTTGTCGATCATCGGGCAAGTCCACCAAAGTTCACACTTTGTTCTCATACATGGATCCCATCTCAGATTTCATGGCCTCAAGCCATTCCGCGGAATCTGGGCTCATGCTCGCTTCGTCATAGTTCGTAGGTTCATCATATTCTAGTAACATGACTTCCAGAACAGGATTACCATACCACACTGGTGCAGACCGTACTCTGGAAGACCTAGGAGGTTCGGTAGTAACTTGATCTGAAGTCTCATTATCATCATCATTAGCTTCCTCTCTAATTGGTGTAGGAATTACAGGAACTGATTTCTGTGATGAACTACTCTCCAATTCGGGAGAAGGTACAATTACCTCATCAAGTTCTACTTTCCTCCCGCTCACTTCTTTCAAGAGAAACTCCTTCTCTAAAAAGGTTCCGTTCTTAGCAACAAAAAATCTTGCCTTCAGACTTGTGGTAGAAGGTGTACCCAATTGTTTCCTTAGGGTATCCTATGAAGTCACATTTCTCCGATTTGGGTTTGAGCTTATCGGGCTGAAGCCTTTTGATATAAGCATCACATCCCCAAACTTTAAGAAACGACAGCTTAGGTTTGTTGCCAAACCACAATTCATACGGTGTCGTCTCAACGGACTTTGATGGTTCCCTGTTTAACGTGAATGCAACTGTCTCTAATGCATAACCCCAAAACAATAGTGGTAAATCGGTAAGAGACATCATAGACCGCACCATAACCAATAAAGTACGATTACAACATTTAGACACACCATTACGCTGTGGTGTTCCAGGTGGCGTAAGATGTGAAACTATTCCACATTGTTTTAAATGAAGGACAAACTCGTAATTCAAATATTCTCCTCGACGATTAGATCATAGAAACTTTATTTTCTTCTTACGATGATTCTCCACTTCACTCTAAAATACTTTGAACATTTCAAATGTTTCAGACTTGTGTTTCATTAAGTAGATATACCCATATCTGCTCAAATCATCTGTGAAGGTCAGAAAATAATGATACCCACCACGAGCATTAACACTATTGGACCGCATACATCGGTACGTATTATTTCCAATAAGTTACTAGCTCATTCCATTATTCCGAGGAACAGAGTTTTAGTCATCTTGCCCATAAGGCACGATTCGAAAGTATCAAATGATTCATAATCAAGTGATTCCAAAAGTCCATCTTTATGGAGTTTAGTCATGCGCTTTACACCGATATGACCCAAATAGCAGTGCCACAAATAAGTTGCACTATCATTATCAACTTTGCATCTTTTGGCATTAATATTATGAATATGTGTATTACCACGATCGAGATTTAATAAACCATCAACATTGGGTGTATGACCATAGAAGGTTTTATTCATGTAAACAGAATAACAATTATTCTCTGTCTTAAATGAATAACCGTATTTGTAATAAACATGATCTAATCATATTCATGCTCAATGCAAACACCAAATAACATTTATTTAGGTTCAACACTAATCCCAAAAGTATAAGGAGTGTGCGATGATGATCATATCAATCTTGGAACCACTTCCAACACACATCATCACTTCATCCTCAACTAGTCTCTATTTATTCTGCAACTCCTGTTTTGAGTTACTAATCTTAGCAACTGAACAAGTATCAAATACCCAGGGGTTACTACAAGCACTAGTAAGGTACACATCAATAACATGTATATCAAATATACCTTTGTTCACTTTGACATCCTTCTTATCCGCCAAATATTCGGGGCAGTTCCGCTTCTAGTGACCATTTTCTTTGTAGTAGAAGCACTCAGCTTTAGGCTTAGGTCCATCTTTGGGCTTCTTCATGGGACTAACAACTTGCTTGTCATTCTTCTTGATGTTCCCTTTCTTTCCCTTTACCCTTTTCTTGAAACTAGTGGTCTTGTTTAATCATCAACACTTGATGCTCTTTCTTGATTTTTACCTTTGTTGATTTCGGCATCACGAAGAGCTCGGGAATCGTTTTCGTCATCCCTTGCATACTATAGTTCATCACGAAGTTCTAGTAACTTGGTGATGATGACTAGAGAATTCTATCAATCACTATCTTATCTGGAAGATTAACTCCCACTTGATTCTAGCAACTGTAGTACCCAGACGTTCTGAGCACATGCTCACTAGCTGAGCAATTCTCCGCCATCTTTTAGGCGAAGTACTTGTCAGAGGTTGTTGAAAATATGCCCTAGAGGCAATAATAAAATGGTTATTATTATATTTCCTTGTTCATGATAATTGTCTATTGTTCATGCTATAATTGTATTAACCGGAAACCATAATACATCTGTGAATACATAGACCATAATATATCCCTAGTATGCCTCTAGTTGACTAGCTCGTTGATCAATAGATGGTTTTGGTTTCCTCGCCATGGACATTGGATGTCATTGATAACGGGATCACATCATTAGAAGAATGATGTGATGGACAAGACCCAATCCTAAGCATAGCACAAGATCGTGTAGTTCGTTTGCTAAGAGCTTTTCTAATGTCAAGATTGTGCAGCTCCCGGATACCTTAGGAATGCTTTGGGTGTACCAAACGTGACAACATAACTGGGTGGATATAAAGGTGCACTACAGTTATCTCCGAAAGTGTCTGTTGGGTTGGCACGAATCGAGACTGGGATTTGTCACTCCGTATGACGGAGAGGTATATCTGGGCCTACTTGGTAATGCATCATCATAATGAGCTCAATGTGAATAAGGAGTTAGTCACGGGGTCATGCGTTACGGAACGAGTAAAGAGACTTGCTGGTAACGAGATTGAATGAGGTATTGGGATACCGACGATCGAATCTTGGGCAAGTAACATACCGGTGGACAAATGGAATTGTATATGGGATTGATTGAATCCCCGACATTGTGGTTCATCCGATGAGATCATGGTGGAACATGTGGGAGCCAACATGGGTATCCAGATCCCGTTGCTGATGTGCCCCCCTAAGGGCC
>NC_057813.1:404481972-404501153 GCF_018294505.1 Triticum aestivum | reverse complement strand
CACTACAGTTATCTCCGAAAGTGTCTGTTGGGTTGGCACGAATCGAGACTGGGATTTGTCACTCCGTATGACGGAGAGGTATATCTGGGCCTACTTGGTAATGCATCATCATAATGAGCTCAATGTGAATAAGGAGTTAGTCACGGGGTCATGCGTTACGGAACGAGTAAAGAGACTTGCTGGTAACGAGATTGAATGAGGTATTGGGATACCGACGATCGAATCTTGGGCAAGTAACATACCGGTGGACAAATGGAATTGTATATGGGATTGATTGAATCCCCGACATTGTGGTTCATCCGATGAGATCATGGTGGAACATGTGGGAGCCAACATGGGTATCCAGATCCCGTTGCTGATGTGCCCCCCTAAGGGCCCAAGGCGCCTAGGGTTGGAAACCCTAGGGGGTGGGGGCGCCTCCCACCAAACTTGGGGGGCAAGCTCCCCCCTTGGCCGCCCCCCCCCCCCCCCCAGATGAGATCTAAGGGGGCCGGCCCCCTCTCCCATTTCCCTATAAATAGTGGGGGGTGGGAGGGCTGCCATACCCTTCCCCTGGCGCAACCCCTCCCTCCTCCAACACCTCCTCCTCCTCCGTATAGCTTGGCGAAGCCATGCAGAAAATCCACAAGCTCCACCACCACGCCGTCGTGCTGCCGAAGCTCTCCCTCAACTTCTCCTCTCCCCTTGCTAGATCAAGAAGGAGGATACGTCCCTGGGCTGTACGTGTGTTGAACACAGAGGCGCCGTCCGTTCAGTGCTAGATCGGATCTTCCGCGATTTGAATCACCGCGAGTACGACTCCATAATCCGCATTCTTGTAACGCTTCCGTTTCACGATCTTCAAGAGGTATGAAGATGCACTACCTCTCTCTTGTTGCTAGCATCTCCTAGATTGATCTTGGTGATACGTAGGAAAATTTTGAATTATTGCTACATTCCCCAACAGTGGCATCATGAGCTAGGTCTATGCGTAGATTCTATGCACGAGTAGAACACAAGTAGTTGTGGGCGATGGTTTGTTCAATTTGCTTACCGTTACTAGTCCTATCTTGGTTCAGCAGCATTGTGGGATGAAGCATCCCGGACCGACCTTACACGTACGCTTACGTGAGACAGGTTCCACCGACTGACATGCACTTGTTGCATAAGGTGGCTAGCGGGTGTCTGTCTCTCCCACTTTAGTCGGACCGAATTCGATGAAAAGGGTCCTTATGAAGGGTAAATAGCAATTGGCATATCACTGTTGTGGCCTTTGCGTAGGTAAGAAACGTTCTTGCTAGAAACCCATAGCAGCCACGTAAAACATGCAACAACAATTAGAGGACGTCTAACTTGTTTTTGCAGGGTATGCTATGTGATGTGATATGGCAAAAGGATGTGATGAATGATATATGTGATGTATGAGATTGATCATGTTCTTGTAATAGGAATCACGACTTGCACGTCGATGAGTATGACAACCGGCAGGAGCCATAGGAGTTGTCTTAATTTATTCTATGACCTGCGTGTCAATGAGAACGCCATGTAATTACTTTACTTTATTGCTAACTATTAGCTATAGTAGTAGAAGTAATAGTTGGCGAGACAACTTCATGAAGACACGATGATGGAGATCATGATGATGGAGATCATGGTGTCATGCTGGTGACGAAGGTGATCATGCGGCGCCTCAAAGATGGAGATCAAAGGCGCAAGATGATATTGGCCATATCATCTCACTTTATGATTTGCATGTGATGTTTGTCATGTTTACATCTTATTTGCTTAGAACGATGGTAGCATAAATAAGATGATCCCTCACTAAAAAAATTCAAGAAAGTGTTCCCCCTAACTGTGCACCGTTGCGGAAGTTCGTTGTTTCGAAGCACCACGTGATGATCGGGTGTGATAGATTCTAACGTTCGCATACAACGGGTGTAAGCCAGATTTACACATGCCAAACACTTAGGTTGACTTGACGGGCCTAGCATGTATAGACATGGCCTCGGAACACGAGAGACCAAAAGGTCGAACATGAGTCGTATAGTAGATACAATCAACATGGAGATGTTCATCGATGATGACTAGTCCGTCTCACGTGATGATCGGACACGGCCTAGTTGACTCGGATCATGTATCACCTAGATGACTAGAGGGATGTCTATCTGAGTGGGAGTTCATTAAATAATTTGATTAGATGAACTTAATTATCATGAACATAGTCTAAAATATCTTTACAATATGTCTTGTAGATCAAATGGCCCACACTATTGTTGCCCTCAACTTTAACGCGTTCCTAGAGAAAACCAAGCTGAAAGACGATGGTAGCAACTATACGGGCTGGGTCCGAAACTTGAGGATCATCCTCATAGCTGCCAAGAAAACATATGTACTTGAAGCACCGCTAGGTAACGCACCCATTTTCCCAGCAACCTAAGACGTTATGAATGCCTGGCAATTGCGTAGTGATGATTACTCCCTGGTTCAGTGTGGCATGCTTTACAGCTTAGAACTGGGGCTCCAAAAGTGTTTTGAGCAGCACAGAGCATATGAGATGTTACAAGAGCTGAAAATGGTTTTCCAAGCTCATGCCCGGGTCGAGAGATATGAAGTCTCCGACAAGTTCTACAGTTGTAAGATGGAGGAAAACAGTTCTGTCAGCGAGCATATACTCAAAATGTCTGGGTTGCACAACCATTTGTCTCAGCTGGGAGTTAATCTTCCTGATGACTCGGTCATTGACAGGATCCTCCAGTCACTCCCACCTAGCTACAAGAGCTTTGTGATGAACTACAATATGCAAGGGATGGAGAAGTCCATTCCTGAGCTATATTCAATGCTGAAATCAGCGGGGGTCGAAATCAAAAAGGAACATCAAGTGTTGATGGTGTATAAGACCACCAGTTTCAAGAAAGGCAAGGGTAAAAAGAACTTCAAGAAGGACGACAAGGGAGTTGCCGCGCCTGGTAAATCAGTTACCGGGAGAAGCCAAACAATGGACCCAAGCCCAAGACTCAGTGCTTTTATTGTAAGGGAAATGGTCACTGGAAGCGGAACTGCCCCAAGTACTTAGCGGATAAGAAGGCCGGCAACACCAAAGGTATATGTGATATACATGTTATTGATGTGTACCTTACCAATACTCGTAGTAGCTCCTGGGTATTTGATACCGGTGCGGTTGCTCATATTTGTAACTCAAAACAGGAGTTGCGGATTAAGCGGAGACTGGCGAAGGACGAGGTGACGATGCGCGTCGGGAATGGTTCCAAGGTCGATGTGATCGCCGTCAGCACGCTACCTCTACATTTACCTACGGGGTTAGTTTTAAACCTCAATAATTGTTATTTAGTGCCAGCTTTGAGCATGAACATTGTATCTGGATCTCGTTTAATGCAAGATGGATACTCATTTAAATCCGAGAATAATGGTTGTTCTATTTATATGAGAGACATGTTTTATGGTCATGCCCCGCTGGTCAATGGTTTATTTTTACTGAATCTCGAACGTGATGTTACACATATTCATAGTGTGAATACCAAAAGATGTAAGGTTGATAATGATAGTCCCACATACTTGTGGCACTCCCGCCTTGGTCACATTGGTGTCAAACGCATGAAGAAACTCCATGCAGATGGACTTTTGGAGTCTCTTGATTATGAATCATTTGACACGTGCGAACCATGCCTCATGGGCAAAATGACCAAGACTCCGTTCTCTGGAACAATGGAGCGAGCAACCAACTTGTTGGAAATAATACATAGTGATGTGTGCAGTCCAATGAGCGTTGAGGCTTGCGGTGGCTATTGTTATGTTCTCACCCTCACTGATGACTTAAGTAGATATGGGTATGTCTACTTAATGAAACACAAGTCTGAGACCTTTGAAAAGTTCAAGGAATTTTAGAGTGAGGTAGAGAATCAACGTGACAGGAAAATAAAGTTCTTATGATCAGATCGTGGAGGAGAATATTTGAGTCACGAGTTTGGTACGTACTTAAGGAAATGTGGAATTGTTTCACAACTCACGTCGCCTGGAACACCTCAGCATAATGGTGTGGCCGAATGTCGTAATCGCACTCTATTGGATATGGTGCGATCTATGATGTCTCTTACCAATTTACCGCTATCATTTTGGGGTTATGCTTTAGAGACAGCCGCATTCACTTTAAATAGGGAACCGTCTAAATCCGTTGAGATGACACCGTATGAATTATGGTTTGGGAAGAAACCTAAGCTGTCGTTTCTAAAAGTTTGGGGATGCGATGCTTATGTCAAGACACTTCAACCTGAAAAGCTCGAACCCAAGTCGAAAAAATGCGTCTTCATAGGATACCCTAAGGAAACCATTGGGTATACCTTCTACCTCAGATCTGATGTCAAGATCTTTGTTGCTAAGAATGGATCCTTTCTGGAGAAAGTGTTTCTCTCGAAAGAAGTAAGTGGGAGGAAAGTAGAACTTGATGAAGTACCGCCTCTTGAACCGGAAAGTAGCGCAACTCAGGAAGATGTTTATGTGGTGCCTGCACCGACTGGAGAGGAAGTTGATCATGATGGTCATGAAACTTCGGATCAAGTTGCTACCGAACTTCGTAGGTCCACAAGGGCACATTCTGCACGAGAGTGGTACGACAATCCTGTCCTGGAAATCATGTTGTTAGACAATGGTGAACCTTCAAGCTATGAAGAAGCGATGGTGGGCCCGGATTCCAACAAATGGCTTGAAGCCATGAAATCCGAGATAGGATCCATGTATGAAAACAAAGTATGGCCTTTGATAGACTTGCTCCATGATCGGCAAGCCATAGAAAATAAGTGGATCTTTAAGAAGAAGACTGCCACGGATGGTAATGTGACCGTCTATAAGGCTCGGCTCGTCGCTAAGGGTTATCGACAAGTTCAAGGGGTTGACTACGATGAGACTTTCTCACCCGTAGCAAAGCTGAAGTCCATCCGAATCATGTTAGCAGTTGCCACATTCTATGGTTATGAGATATGGAAAATGGACGTCAAAACGGCATTCCTCAACGGTTTCCTTAAGGAAGAATTCTATATGATCCAACCGGAAGGTTTTGTCGATCCTAAGAATGCTGACAAGGTGTGCAAGCTCCATCGCTCCATCTATGGGCTGGTGCAAGCATCTCGGAGTTGGAACATTCGCTTTAATGAAATGATCAAAGCATTTGGGTTTATGCAGACTTATGGAGAAGCATGTGTTTACAAGAAAGTGAGTGGGAGCTATGTAGCATTTCTCATATTATATGTAGATGACATACTATTGATGGGAAATGATATAGAACTTTTGGAAAGCGTAAAGGCCTACTTGAATAAGTGTTTTTCAATGAAGGACCTTGGAGAAGCTGCTTACATATTAGGCATCAAGATCTATAGAGATAGATCGAGACGCCTCATTGGTCTTTCACAAAGCACATACCTTGACAAGATATTGAAGAAGTTCAATATGGATCATTCCAAGAAGGGGTTTTTGCCTGTATTGCAAGGTGTGAGATTGAGCACGGCTCAATGCCCGGCCACAGCAGAAGATAGAGAAAAGATGAGTGTCATCCCATATGCCTCAGCCATAGGGTCTATTATGTATGCCATGCTGTGTACCAGACCTGATGTAAACCTTGCCGTAAGTTTGGTATGAAGGCACCAAAGTAATCCCGGCATGGAACACTGGACAGCGGTCAAGAATATCCTAAAGTACCTGAAAAAGGACTAAGGATATGTTTCTCGTTTATGGAGGTGATGAAGAGCTCATCGTAAAGGGTTACGTCGATGCTAGCTTTGACACAGATCCGGATGACTCCAAGTCACAAACCGGATACGTGTACATTTTGAATGGTGGGGCAGTCAGCTGGTGCAGTTGCAAGCAAAGCATCATGGTGGGATCTACATGTGAAGCGGAGTACATGGCAGTCTCGGAGGCAGCACATGAAGCAATCTGGATAAAGGAGTTCATCACCGACCTAGGAGTTATTCTGGGGCCGATAACTCTCTTCTGTGACAACACTGGAGCTATTGCCTTTGCCAAGGAGCCCAGGTTTCACAAGAAGACCAGGCATATCAAGCGTCGCTTCAACTCCATTCATGAAAATGTTCAAGATGGAGACATAGATATTTGTAGAGTACATACGGATCTGAATGTCGTAGATCCGTTGACTAAACCTCTTCCACGAGCAAAACATGATGAACACCAGAACTCTCTGGGTGTTCGATTCATCACAATGTAACTAGATTATTGACTCTAGTGCAAGTGGGAGACTGTTGGAAATATGCCCTAGAGGCAATAATAAAATGGTTATTATTATATTTCCTTGCATGATAATTGTCTATTGTTCATGGTATAATTGTATTAACAGAAACCGTAATACATGTGTGAATACATAGACCGTAATATGTCCCTAGTAAGCCTCTAGTTGACTAGCTCGTTGATTAATAGATGGTTGTGGTTTCCTGACCATGGACATTGTATGTCGTTGATAACGGGATCACATCACTAGGAGAATGATGTGATGGACAAGACCCAATCATAAGCATAGCACAAGATCGTGTAGTACATTTTCTAAGAGCTTTTTTAATGTCAAGTATCATTTCCTTAGACCATGAGATTGTGCAACTCCCGGATACCGTAGGAATGCTTTGGGTGTACCATACGCCACAACATAACTGGGTGGCTATAAAGGTGCACTGCAGGTATCTCCGAAAGTGTCTGTTGGGTTGGCACGAATCGAGACTGGGATTTGTCACTCCATATGACGGAGAGGTATCTCTGGGCCCACTCGGAAATGCATCATCATAATCAGCTCAATGTGACTAAGGAGTTAGTCACGGGATCATGCGTTACGGAATGAGTAAAGATACTTGCTGGTAACGAGATTGAACGAAGTATTGGGATACCGACGATCGAATCTCCGCAAGTAACATACTGGTGGACAAAGGGAATTGTATACGGGATTGATTGAATCCCCGACATCATGGTTCATCCGATGAGATCATCGTGGAACATGTGGGAGCCAACATGGGTATCCAAATCCCGTTGTTGGTTATTTGCCGGGGAGATGTCTCAGTCATGTCTGCATGGTTCCCAAACCCGTAGGGTCTACACACTTAAGGTTCGGTGACGCTAGAGTTGTTATGGGAAATAGTATGTGGTTACCGAAGGTTGTTCGGAGTCCCGGATGAGATTCCGAACATCACAAGGAGTTTCGGAATGGTCCGGAGGTAAAGATTTATATATGGGAAGTCCAGTTTCAGTCACCGGAATAGTTTTGGGGGTTATCGGTATTGTACCGGGACCACCGAAAGGTGTCCGAGGGTCCACCGGGTGGGGCCACCTGCCCCGGGGGACTTAATGGGCTGAACAAAGGGTGGGAACCAGCCCCTGGTGGGCTGGTGCGCCCCTCCCCCACCCCCCAAGGGCCCAAGGCACCTAGGGTTGGAAACACTAGGGGGTGGGGGCGCCTCCCACCAAACTTGGGGGGCAAGCTCCCCCCTTGGCCGCCGCCCCCCTTAGATGAGATCTAAGGGGGCCGACCCCCTCTCCCTTGGGAGGGCTGCCATACCCTTCCCCTGGCGCAGCCCCTCCCTACTCCAACACCTCCTCCTCCTCCGTAGAGCTTGGCGAAGCCCTGCAGAAAATCCACAAGCTCCACCACCACGCTGTCGTGCTGCCGGAGCTCTCCCTCAACTTCTCCTCTCCCCTTGCTGGACCAAGAAGGAGGAGACATCCCCAGGCTGTACGTGTGTTGCATGCGGAGGCGCCGTCCGTTCGACGCTAGATCGGATCTTCCGCGATTTGAATCGTCACGAGTATGACTCCATCATCCGCGTTCTTGTAACGCTTCCGTTCCGCGATCTTCAAGAGGTATCAAGATGCACTCCTTCTCTCTCGTTGCTAGCATCTCCTAGATTGATCTTGGTGATACATAGGAAAATTTTGAATTATTGCTACGTTCCCCAACAGAGGTCTCATACCTCTTGACACGGGCATGAATCTGAAATACCATTTTCAGCTTCTTGGAAAATCTTATATGTTTCATGGCGTTCAAAACATTTTTGAAGTCCTGGTTCTAAGCCGTAAAGCATGGTGTAGTAAACTATCAAGTAGTCATCATATTGAGCTAGCCAAACATTCATAATGTCTACATCTGCTCCTGCAATAAGTCTTTCACCTAGCGGTGCATCAAGGACATAATTCTTCTATGCAGCAATGAGGATAAACCTCAGATCACGGACCCAGTCCGCATCACTGCTACTATCATCTTTCAACTTAATTTTCTCCAGGAACATAAAAACATAGGGAAGCTACAACACGAGCAATTGATCTACAACATAATTTGCAAAATACTATTAGGACTAAGTTCATGATAAATTAAGGTTCAATTAATCATATTACTTAAGAACTCCCACTTAGATAGACATCCCTTTAGTCATCTAAATGATCACGTGACCCAAATCAAGTAAACCATGTCCGATCATCACGTGAGATGGACTAGTTTTCAATGGTGAACATCACTATGTTGATCATATCTACTATATGATTCACGTTCGACCTTTCGGTCTCAGTGTTGCGAGGCCATATCTGCATATGCTAGGCTCATCAAGTTTAACCCGAGTATTCTGCGTGTGAAAAACTGGCTTGCACCCGTTGTATGTGAACATAGAGCTTATCTCACCCGATCATCATGTGGTTTCTCGGCACGACGAACTATAGCAACGGTGCATACTCAGGGAGAACACTTATACTTTGAAATTTAGTAAGGGATCATCTTATAATTCTACCACCGTACTAAGCAAAATAAGATGCATAAAATATAAACATCACATACAATCAAAAATATGTGACATGATATGGCCATCATCATCTTGTGCTTATGATCTCCATAACCGAAGCATCGTCATGATCTCCATCGTCACTGGCACGACACCTTGATCTCCATCGTAGCATCATTGCCATCTCGCCAATTATTGCTTCTACGACTATCGCTACCTCTTAGTGATAAAGTAAAGCAATTACATGGCGATTGCATTGCATACAATAAAGCGACAACCATATGGCTCCTGCCAGTTGCCGATAACTCTGTTACAAAACATGATCATCTCATACAACAATTTATATCATGTCATGCCTTGACCATATCACATCACAACAAGCCCTGCAAAAAAAAGTTAGACGTCCTCTACTTTGTTGCTACAAGTTTTGTGTGGCTGCTACGTGCTTCTAGCAAGAATCGTTCTTACCTATGCATCAAAACAACAGCGATTTTTCGTCAAATTTGCTGTTTTAACCTTCAACAAGGACCGGCCGTAGTCAAACTCGATTCAACTAAAGTTGGAGAAACAGACACCCGCCAGCCACCTATGTGCAAAAGCACATCGGTGGAACTAGTCTCATGAACGCGGTCATGTAATGTCAGTCCGGGCCGCTTCATCCAACAATACCGCCGAATCAAAGTAAGACGTTGGTGGTAAGCACTATGACTATTATCGCCCACAACTCTTTGTGTTCTACTCGTGCATAAAACATCTACGCATAGACCTGGCTCGGATGTCACTATTAGGGAACACAGTAATTTCAAAAAAATTCATGTGATCACGCAAGATCTATCTAGGAGATGCATAACAATGAGAGGGGAGAGTGTGTCCATGTACCCTCGTAGACCAAAAGCAGAAGCATTTAGTTAACAAGGTTGGTGTAGTCAAACATCTTCATGATCCAACCGATCCAAGTACCGAATGTACGCCACCTCCGTTTTCAGGATACGTTCAGCTCGATGACGTCCCTCGTTCTCTTGATCCAGTTGAGGACGAGGGTGAGTTCCGTCAGCACGACGGTGTGGCGACAGTGATGATGATGTTACGAGCGCAGGGCTTCGCCTAAGCACTTCGATGGTATGATCGAGGTGTGTAACTGTTGAGGGGGGCACCGCACACGGTTAAGAGAAACATGTGTGTTCTAGGGTGCCCCTGCCCCCGTATATAAAGGAGGGAGGGGGAGGCCGGCCGACCCTAGGGGGCGCGCCAAGGAGAGGGAGTCCTACTAGGACTACTAGTCCTAGTAGGATTCCTCTACACGGAAGAGAGGGGGAAGGAAGGAGAGGGAGAGGGAGTAGGAAAGGGGGCGCCCCCCTTCCCTTGTCCAATTTGGACTGCTATAGGGGGGCACGGCCTGCCCTGGCGACCCTCCTTTCTCACCACTAAGGCCCATGGTGGCCCATTAGTTCCCCCCGGGGTTCCGGTAACCCCTCCAGCACTCCGTTTTTACCCGAAACCACCCGAAACACTTCCGGTGTCTGAATAACATGGTCCAATATATCAATCTTTATGTCCCGTCCATTTTGAGACTCCTCATCACGTCTTTGATCTCATCCGGGACTCTGGACACACTTTGCTCATCAAAACACATAACTCATAATACAAATCGTCATCGAACGTTAAGCGTGCGGACCCTACGGGTTCGAGAACTATCTAGAAATGATCGAGACACATCTCTGATCAATAACCAATAGCAGAACTTGGATGCTCATATTGGCTCCTACATATTCTACGAAGATCTTTATCGGTCAAACCGCATAACAACATATGTTGTTCCCTTTGTCATCGGTATGTTACTTGCCCGAGATTCGATCGTCGGTATCATCATACCTAGTTCAATCTCGTTACCGGCAAGTCTCTTTACTTGTTCCGCAATACTTCATCCCGCAACTAACTCATTAGTCACATTGCTTAAAAGGCTTATAGTGTGAGCATTACTGAGAGGGCCCAGAGATACCTCTTCGAAACACGGAGTGACAAATCTTAATCTTGATGTATGCCAACCCAACAAACACCTTCGGAGACACCTGCAGAGCATCTTTATAATCACCCATTTAAGTTGTGACATTTGATAGCACACAGGGTGTTCGTCTGGTATTCGGGAGTTGCATAATCTCATAGTCCGAGGAACATGTATAAGTCATGAAGAAAGCAGTAGCAATGAAACTGTAACGATCATAATGCTAAGCTAACAGATAGGTCTTCTCCATCACATCATTCTCCTAATGATGTGATCCTGTTCATCAAATCACAACACATGTGTATGGTCAGGAAACATAACCATCTTTGATTAACGAGCTAGTCAAGTAGAGGCATACTAGGGACACTATGTTTTGTCTATGTATTCATACATGTACTAAGTTTTCGGTTAATACAATTATAGCATGAATAATAAACATTTATCATGATATAAGGAAATAAATAATAACTTTATTATTGCCTCTAGAGCATATTTCCTTCAGAGCTGACGGCTTGTGCCGGCGCCCGGGCGGCCGGTGTTGCGGTATCTTGGGGAGGAGTGTCCGTAGTCATGCCCCGAGTGAAGGAAATATGCCCTAGAGGCAATAATAAAGTTATTATTTATTCCTTAATTCATGATAAATGTTTATTATTCATGCTAGAATACTGGAAACTTAGTACATGTGTGAATACATAGACAAAACCTATAGTCCCTAGTATGCCTCTACTTGACTAGCTCGTTGATCAAAGATGGTTATGTTTCCTAACCATAGACATGTGTTGTCATTTGATGAAAGGGATCACATCATTAGGAGAATGATGTGATGGACATGACCCATCAGTTAGCTTAGCATTATGATCGTGTTAGTTTCATTGCTACTACTTTCTTCATGACTTATACAAGTTCCTCAGACTATGAGATTATGCAACTCCAAATACCAGAGGAATGGTTTGTGTGCTACCAAATGTCACAACGTAAAAGGGTGATTATAAAGGTTCTCTATAGGTGTCTCCGAAGGTGTTTGTTGGGTTGGCATAGATCGAGATTAGGATTTGTCACTCCGTGTTTCGGAGAGGTATCTCTGGGCCCTCTCGGTAACACTCATCACTATAAGCCTTGCAAGCATTGTAATTAATGAGTTAGTTGCGGGATGAAGTATTACAGAACGAGTAAAGAGACTTGCCGGTAACGAGATTGAACTAGGTATTGAGATACCGATGGTCGAATCTCGGGCAAGTAACATACCGATGACAAAGGGAACAACGTATGTTGTTATGCTGTTTGACCAATAAAGATCTTCGTAGAATATGGAGGAACCAATATGAGCATCCAGGTTCCACTATTGGTTATTGACCGGAGACATTTCTTAGTCATGTCTATATAGTTCTCGAACCCGTAGGGTCCGCACGCTTAACGTTCGATGATGATCGGTATTATGAGTTTATGTATTTTGATGTACCGAAGATAGTTCGGGGTCCCGGATGTGATCACGGACATGACGAGGAGTCTCGAAATGGTCGAGACATAAAGATTGATGTATTGGACGACTATGTTTGGACATCAAAATGGTTCCGGATGAGTTCAGACATTTATCGGAGTACCGAGGGTTACCGGAACCCTCCCGGGGAGCATATGGGCCTTAATGGGCCTTATTGGGAGAGGAGAGAAGGCAACCTAGGAGGGGGCACCCTTCCCCCCAAGCCCAATCCGAATTGGGTGAGGGGGCTGGGCCCCTTTTCCTTTCTCCTTTCCCCTCTTCCTTCTATTCCTAGTGGGACTAGGAAAGGGGGAATCCTACTCCCACTAGGAGGAGGACTCCTCCCCCCTGGCGCGCCTAGAGAGGCCGACCGACCTCCCCCCTCCCTCCTTTATATACGTGGGGAGGGGGCACCCTAGGACACACAAGTTGACATTGTTTAGCCGTGTGCGGTCCCCCATCCACAGTTACACACATCGGTCATATCATCGTAGTGCTTAGGTGAAGCCCTGCACCGGTAACTTCACCATCACCGTCACCATGCCGTCGTGTTAACGAAACTCTCCATCGGCCTCAACTGGATCAAGAGTACGAGGGATGTCCCCGAGCTGAACGTGTGCTGAACGCGGAGGTGCCGTATGTTCGGTGCTTGGATCGGTTGGATCGTGAAGACGTTCGACTACATCAACCGCGTTAACTAAACGCTTCCGCTTTCGGTCTATGAGGGTACGTGGACACACTATCCCCTCTCATTGCTATGCATCACATACATAGATCTTGCATGATCGTAGGATTTTTTTTGAAATTACCGTGTTCCCCAGTAGTGGTATCAGAGCCAGGTTTATGCGTAGATGTTATATGCACGAGTAGAACACAAAGAGTTGTGGGCGATAATAGTCATACTGCTTACCAGCATGTCATACTTTGATTCGGCGGCATTGTTGGATGAAGCGGCTCAGACCGACATTACGCGTACGCTTACGCGAGACTGGTTCTACCAACGTGCTTTGCACATAGGTGGTTGGTGAGTGTCTATTTCTTCAACTTTAGTTGAATCGAGTGTGGCAACGCCTGGTCCTTGTTGAAGGTTAAAACAACACACTTGATGAAAAATCATTGTGGTTTTGATGCGTAGGTAAGAACGGTTCTTGCTAGAAGCCCATAGCAGGCACGTAAAACTTGCAACAACAAAGTAGAGGACGTCTAACTTGTTTTTGGGATTGCTGTGATGTGATATGGTCAAGCATGATGTGATATAAATTGTTGTATGAGATGATCATGTTTTGTAACAAAGTTATCGGCAACTGGCAGGAGCTATATGGTTGTCACTTTATTGTATGAAATGCAATCGCCATGTAATTATTTTACTTTATCACTAAGCGGTAGCGATAGTCATAGTAACAATAGGTGGTCAGACGACAATGATGCTACGATGGAGATCAAGGTGTCGCGTCGGTGACGTGGAGATCATGACGATGCTTCGGTGATGGAGATCATGAGCACAAGATGATGATGGCCATATCATGTCACATATTTTGATTGCATGTGATGTTTATCTTTTATGCATCTTATTTTGCTTAGTACGGCGGTAGCAATATAAGATGACCCCTTACTAAATTTCAAGGTATAAGTGTTCTCCCTGAGTATGCACCGTTGCTACAGTTCTTCATGCTGAGACACCACGTGATGATCGGGTCTGATAAGCTCTACATTCACATACAACGGGTGCAAACCAGTTTTGCACATGCAGAATACTCGGGTTAAACTTGACGATCCTAGTATATGTAGATATGGCCTCGGAACACTGGAGACCGAAAGGTCGAGCATGAATCATATAGTAGATATGATCAACATAGTGATGTTCACCATTGAAAACTACTCCATCTCACGTGATGATCGGACATGGTTTAGTTGATTTGGATCACGTTATCATTTAGATGACTAAAGGGATGTCTATCTAAAAGTGGGAGTTCTTAAGTAATATGATTAATTGAACCTTAATTTATCATGAACTTAGTCTAGATCAATAGCTCGCGTTGTTGCTTCCCTATGTTTTTATATGTGTTCCTAGAGAAAAACTAAATTGAAAGATGATAGTAGCAATGATGCAGACTGGGTCTGTGATCTGAGGTTTATCCTCATTGCAGCACAGAAGAATTATGTCCTTGATACACCGCTAGGTGACAGACCTATTGCAGGAGCAGATGCATATGTTATGAACGTTTGGCTAGCTCAATATGATGACTACTTGATAGTTTAGTGCACCATGCTTAATGGCTTAGAATCGGAACTTCAAAGACGGTTTGAACGTCATGGACCATATGAGATGCTCCAACAGTTGAAGTTAATATTTCAAGCAAATAACCGAGTTAAGAGATATGAAGTCTCCAACAAGTTCTATAGCTAAAAGATGGAGGAGAATAGCTGAAGCAGTGAGCATGTGCTCAGATTGTCTGGGTACTACAATCGCTTGAATCAAGTGGGAGTTAATCTTCCAGATAAGATAGTGATTTACAGAGTTCTCTAGTCACCATCACCAAGTTACTAGAACTTCGTGATGAACTATAGTATGCAAGGGATGACGAAAATGATTCCCAAGCTCTTCGTGATGCTGAAATCGAAGAAGGTGCAAATCAAGAAAAAACATCAAGTGTTGATGATTGACAAGACCACTAGTTTCAAGAAAAATGCAAAAAGGAAAGAAAGGGAACTTCAAGAGGAATGGCAAGCAAGTTTTCACTCCCGTGAAGAAACCCAAAGCTGGACCAAAGCGTGAAACTGAGTGCTTCTGCTGCAAAGGAAATGGTCACTGGAAGCGGAAATGCCCTGAATATTTGGTGGATAAGAAGGATGGCAAAGTGAACAAGGGTATATTTGATATACTAGTTATTGATGTGTACCTTACTAGTATTTATAGTAGCCCCTAGGTATTTGATACTTTTTTGATTGCTAAGATTAGTAACTCGAAACATGAGTTAGAGAAGAAACAGAGACTAGTTGAGCGTGAAGTGACGATGTGTGTTGGAAATAATTCCAAGTTTGATATGATCATCATCGCACACTCCCTATATTTTCGAGATTAGTGTTGAACCTAAATAAATGTTATTTGGTGTTTGCGTTGAGCTAAATATGATTAGATCATGTTTATTATGATATGATTATTCATCTAAGACAGAGAATAAATTGTTCACTACTAGGAAAAGGGCTATAGATGGGATTGACACTAATGGCGCACCAGAAAGATGGTGCGCCATTAGTATATACTAATGGCGCACCACAATCTGATGCGCCATTAGAGTTTAAACTACTAATGGCGCACCATGCTACGGGTGCGCCATTAGTATCAAAAAAAATTTTTAACTAGTGCGCCTGTCCAAACATACTAATGGCGCATCCGGGCAAAGTGCGCCATTAGTAGTTGTAACTACTAATGGCGCACCAGGCAGCAGGTGCGCCATTAGTATAGAATTTTTTTTGAACTAGTGCGCCTATCCAAACATACTAATGGCGCATTCTGCCCAAGTGCGCCATTAGTAGTTGTAACTACTAATGGCGCACCAGGCAGTGGGTGCGCCATTAGTATAGAATTTTTTTTTGAACTAGTGCGCCTATCCAAACATACTAAGGGCGCATCCTGCTTAAGTGCACCATTAGTAGTTGTAACTACTAATGGCGCACCATGCAAGAGGTGCGCCATTAGTAAGTGGGCAGCAACAAGATATTTGGGACAGCCTCTCCTACCCACACACTCACTTTCTCCCCACTTCATTCTCTCCACCTCCTCCTTGTCTCGGGTGCCTCCTCTTTTTCACCTCATTTCCACCATAGATTCATTCAAATTAAGTGGTTAAATTACCTTGTTTTAATAGGTAAGTAAGGGGGGAAGCTATATTTAGGTTGTTCTCCTTACAACAATGTGCACATGCACTTTTTACGGCCTAGCTAGATCTATGTATGTTCGTGGTGTTGCATATGTTTGTGGTGTTGCATATGTGTTTGTGTTTGGAGGTGTACCGGTATTTGATATGCGATAGTTGCCAATATTTTGCCGGAATGTTGATTCATTTCCGTTTCGGCGAGAATTTTGGCATTAAGCATTCTTTTTGGTCCTATTTTTAGGGAAAGTCATGCCAAATTTTTGTTTGGTTCTAAAATATCGTTTTGCTCTACCCCGCAGGCGACCATGGTCTGCACGATGACCGAAGGCATCGTGAATAGGTTTTTGAGGTCCGCGAAGGCCGAGATGCTTCAAAAGAACGAGACGGAGATAAGATGTCCGTGTCGAAGATGCAAGCTGAAGAGCCTTATTGCGGACCCGGATTCCGGGCAGGTGCGGGACCACCTGCTGTTGCGTGGTTTCATGGATGGCTATCGGTGGCAAGGTGATGAAGATGACTACGAAGTCGTCCATGCGGGCCGGGCAAGAAATGAGGAAGGGCAGCAAGACAACCACCGCGGCTCGGGCGGGCGAGAAGACGAAGAATCCCCAGGAGATGATCACGACTGTGATGCTGTACACAGTCATCATGTAGAAGATGCAGGACATGATGATGAGGAAGATGCCGGAGCAGGCGACGGGCATGATCATGAAGATGATGATGCCGGCGGAGCAGACGACGCTGGACCATCGATGGGCAGGGTGCAGGACCCTCATATTCAAGAGCTGCTTCTCAAGCAGACGGATAACGCAAGAGCTGCCGCCCGAGAGAAAGCCAAGATGGATCAACTTGAGTTAGACGCGGTTACTCCATTGTATGAAGGATGCAGGCCCGAGGATACCCGCCTGAAAGTAACGCTCATGGCCCTGGAGATGAAGGTAAAACACAAAATGACCGACGCATGCTTCGACGAGAACATGTCATTCTGGCACGAACGTCTTCCCAAGGGGAACAAGTGCCCGACCAGTTTGGAGGAGGCGAAGAAAATCATGTGTCCTCTGGATTTACCGCACGTGAAATACCATGTGTGCATGAACAATTGCATCATTTATCGGGACGAGCACGCGGAGTCTACAATATGTCCGGTGTGCGGTGTCACTCGATACAAGAAGAGGAAGAAAGCTCCTCGAAAAGTGGTGTGGTACTTTCCGATCACTCCTCGTCTGCAGTGGTATTTCGCGGATCCTAAGGTAGCAAAGCTCCTGCGTTGGCACGCGGATAGGGAGGAGAAGAAGCGAGAAGATGACGCAAATGATCCGGAGATAGATAAAAAAGACAAGATGCTGAGTCACCCTAAGGATGCGAGCCAGTGGCAAGCATTGAACTTCGAATACCCAGAATTTGGGAACGATCCAAGGAACATCGTGCTGGGCGCGAGCACCGATGGAGTCAATCCGTTTGGCAGCCAGAGAAGCACACATAGCACCTGGCCTGTGTTTGTGTGGATGTACAACCTTCCCCCCTGGTTGTGCATGAAGAGGAAGTACATTCACATGAGTATGCTAATTGAAGGGCCGAAACAACCAGGGAACGACATCAATCTGTATCTGGGGCTGCTGAAAGAGGAGCTTGACACGCTGTGGAAAACGCCAGCCAATACGTGGGACGCCGCAGAGAAAGAATATTTCCCTATGAGAGCCGCACTGCTCACGATGGTGCACGACTATCTCGGTTACGGATATCTTGCGGGGCAGGTAGTCCACGGATTTTCTGGATGCGTACGGTGCATGGATGACACAACGTATCGCCAGCTAGATAGAGATCTCGGGTCTTCGAAAACCGTGTTCATGGGACATCGAAGGTGGCTTCACGACGATGACCCGTGGAGGAAACGCAAGGATCTGTTCGATGGTGAAACCGAACCCCGAAAACGCCCGTGTACGAGGAGCGGCGAGGAAATAGACAAGCTGTTGAAAAATTGGAAAGACTGCCCGTGGGATCATGGACGTGCACGTCCGTGGGATCATGGACGCGCACGTCCGTGAAACGCTATTTGGCCTATGCAACTTCTTCGACGTCATCTCTCGGAAGTCGATTGGCGTGAGGCAACTCAGAAGGCTACAGGAAGAGATCGTGGTGATACTATGCGAGCTTGAGATGTACTTCCCGCCCGCATTCTTCGACGTTATGGTGCATCTGCTGGTCCATATAGTGGAGGATATCATCCAACTCGGGCCGACGTTCCTGCACAGCATGATGCCGTTCGAAAGGATGAATGGTGTCATCAAAGGATACGTTCGCAACATGTCACGTCCAGAAGGAAGCATAGCCAGGGGCTTTCTGACCGAAGAGTGCATCTCCTACTGCACGAATTATCTAGGCATCGAGAACCCCGTTGGTCTGCCCGTCAACAGGCACCTTGGCAGGCTCGCTGGATGGGGTCGCCGTGAGGGTCGCCGCGAAATGCATGTCGACTTCGAGGGTCGACTCGCCGACTTTGAAAGAGCAAACCTAGTCGCGCTACAACACATAGACGTGGTCGATCCTTGGGTGGTAGAGCACAAAACCTTTATTAAAAAGACGTACAATGACCGAGGCCAATAGAGGACGGATGGAGATACACTCAAAGAGCACAACTCATGTTTCACGCGTTGGTTCAAGCATAAGCTTCTGTCGTACCCTTTACATGAGGATTCTTCCGCGGAAGAACAACTCATATTCGCCTTGTCACAGGGCGCCGAGCACAACCTGATGACCTATGAGGCGTACGATATCAACGGCTACACATTCTACACCGAGGCCAAGGACATGAAGAGCGATGGTTATCAGAACTCCGGGGTAACGATGGAATCCTACACCGGTAACGACAAGGACAGATACTACGGAAGGATCGAGGAGATCTGGGAGCTGAGCTACGCTGGAGAGAAGGTCCCGATGTTCCGTGTCAGATGGGCCAAGAACGTCATAAAAGAAGACCGGTATTTCACCACCATGGTTATACCCGAAGCCAAATCCAAGACCGCGGGCGCAAACGTCACCGCGAAAAATGAGCCATGGGTACTGGCTTCCCA
>NC_057813.1:404480496-404481134 GCF_018294505.1 Triticum aestivum | reverse complement strand
GCCGCCGACCCCCCGCACCCTCGATTCCCCTACTCAACCGCCGCCGCCGACCCCCCGCACCCCGCGCACCGTCTTATAAAAAAATTAGTATCAAACAGCTTTTTAAATGCTACTGTCTTATAAAAAAAATATTACTGTTATTATTTAAACAAGTTTGAACATATTTAAACATAAATAAGTATCAAACAGCTTTTTAAATGCTAAAAAAAATTGTGGAGCCTGAGAGTCGAACCCAGGACCTCCTGGTGTGAGAACTGGCTGCTGACCAGTCGAGCTAGTAGAGTGGGCTTGACATAGATAGGTTCTGGTACTACATAACCTTTTGGCTTGAGCTGAAATAAAAAAAAATACTAATGGCGCACCACGGTGAGGTGCGCCATTAGTATGGACATGCTAATGGCGCACCACGGTGAGGTGCGCCATTAGTATTGTGGCCCCCCTTCGCCCGATCCCCCCTTCGCCCGATCCCCCTTCGCCCGATCCCCCTCGCCAGTTCTCTCCCTCTCGATCCACCGCCGCCGCCGCCGCTGCCCTCGCCCTCGCCCTCGCCCTCGCCCTCTCCCTCCCTCGCCCTCTCCTCGCCGCCCGGACGCCGCCCGGACGCCGCGCCGACGCCGCCTCGACCCCGCCCCGACCCC
>NC_057813.1:404459599-404479927 GCF_018294505.1 Triticum aestivum | reverse complement strand
TACCATTTGTGTTTGAAAACTAAACGAGTAGTTTGTTTATACATTTCTTCAAACCAAACCCTTAATTGTTTTATAACACCTATGTTCCTTCTCTATGAGACATCTGGGTCATTTCACCAAAGCACTCTTCAGCATGGGCCGTGCCGCAGTCTACATATGTATAATAATAACACAAGTGAACATATGCATGAACAGGATATATATCTTTAACAGGATATATATCTTTACCAGTTAAAATTTTGATCAAGTAAACTCAATATTTCTGGGACAGTTAGAGTATCCATCGATCATATTTGAACCTAATACCAATTCATTCATCTCCATACCACTGCAGACACAACAGAACAGAGGCACTTCATCACCCACGGCTGAGAAAGCAAGGTAGAATCACCACTGCATACATACTATTTCTCTTTTTTCTGTTCTTTTCAGATCAATATTGTTGTGATCTTTCATGTCTTTTATAACAGGGAAAATGGTTGTATATGATAGACATCGAACCGTTTCTGTAAACTGAGTACTAACTGAGTTCCCTAAAAAAAGAACCTTAGTACTAACTGAAATATGATGGAACAGAAAATACAATGAAATCAATACGGAACATGCTAGATAAATATTGCCATGAAACCAGATGACACTGATAATTTTAGTGGAAAACAAAGGACTCTTCTGTTATTTTTAGTGAAA
This sequence comes from Triticum aestivum, assembly GCF_018294505.1. Lineage (NCBI taxonomy): Eukaryota > Viridiplantae > Streptophyta > Magnoliopsida > Poales > Poaceae > Triticum > Triticum aestivum. Next base: position 404,479,240 of record NC_057813.1, on the reverse strand, counting down.
AGTTGGTCCACCGACCACTCACATATCCAATTTCCATGATCCTCAACGGAAGTCAGAAACACAACATATCCATGGACTTCTCATTGTTCAAAATCTTCTCTTAGGATTAACCACAACAGCATATCGGCCAACATAACAGTGAACAAAACTACTGTCAATCAGCTCAGTTCTAGTGCTGTTGGATTTTTCTCGATTGTATTCTTGCAGTTTTGAAAATTCAGTTTATTCGGTTACTGAAAATTCAGTTAATTCAGTTAGGCACACAAATTTCAGAACTTTTGTGTGCCCTAGTACTTGGTGTTTGTAGAAAACTAGGAGTGTCAATGGGACTAGAATTCACTTGTTCTTATATGGGTTTGTAAAACTAGTTCATGTACTGAACTACTAATGCCTTGTGATGCTCTGAATTACTTGTGATGCCTCTGAATTACTTGTGATCACATTGAGAAAGACTTGTAAAGATGATGATCATCTTTAACAGAAAACAATTTGTGATGATTTTGCTAGTTTGCTGGGTTTTGTCTCCGACCATCGTGTCGTGATGATTTTGCAGGTACCCCGAGAGGCCCTTGAGTTTGCCGGAATGTCGATTAACTTCCGTTCCGGCAAATTCGGGTACTCCATATGTCCTATTTTCAGCAAAGGTCAAGCTGAAATTTTCCGTGAATTTTAGCATGACTTTGCTAAAAATAGGACATATGGGGTACTTGTGACTAATGCATGGGCCGGGGTATCTTAGTAGTTAATTAAGTAGGATCAAGTGCCCCGGCGTACTTGTGACTAATGCATGGCTTTTAGGGTGCCTCGGTGTCGATAAAAACCGAAATGATGAAAAGTTAGGCTTTTAGGGTGCCTTGGCGTCGAAAAACCCTCAATGATAAAAGCTTAGATTTTAGGATGCCTCGGTGTCGACAAACCCTAAATGATGAGACCATGATCTTGTTCCTTGACAATAACCAACTTTTTGACCAAACTTTGTTTCTATTTAGAGAGAAACATGGCCCACAACGATGAGGCCGGGGGTTCGGGCGGCAAGGCATTCTGGGAGCTGTCCCAGGAGATGGAGGAACAACCTCACTTGTATGAGGCCGCCGCCTTCCCCACCGATCCTGAGACCACGGATGGTGCCGTCGAGGATGACCACACTGATGCCACCACTGATGGTGCCGCCGAGGATGCCACCACTGATGATGGCGGCGCACGCACAGATAGCAGCCAGCCGAAGAGGCAACGGAAGGACCGGCACCCGATCGTGCTCCGCACCCTCAAGGAGGAAGTTACTGAAGTGGACTCCAACGGGAATCCAACGGCGCCCGAACGAATAGTCAAGGGGTACTCGCTTCAGCTCGGGTGCATTGTCCGGAGCACCGTCTCGATCAACACCGAGAACCTGAGGCATCCTGACCGGGGGAATTTGCGCCACCTCCTCTTCACGAAGCTGCACGAACGATACAAGTTCCCCGCTGAATTCGAAAACACAAGCCTCAAAGGGAATAAAGTGAACAATGCTGCCCTCACGAAGATGAGCAAGGCCCTGTCTACTTGGAAAAGCAATGTGAAGAGAATGATCGAGAAAGGTGAGAGTTATGAGAAGATCAAGGAGAAAAATCCTTCGATCACCGAAGATGACTACAACGACTTCAAGATCAATTGCTCGAGCACCGCAAGCTCCCAATCAAGTGAGTGGGGGAAACAAATGCGGGAGCTGAACATAGGGGAACACACACTCGGTCCCGACGGTTACAGAGTGGCGGAGCCTATATGGGACAAGGAGGAGGCGGACCGTGCCGAGCAAGGCCTACCGCCCCTCTTCGATAAATACGGTGACAAGCAGACCAGGAACTTTGTCAGGGCCCGGTACAAGAAGGACCCGAAAACAAAGGAGCTTACCACGGATCCGAAGACCAGGCAGCTTGAGCTTGTTCTGGTAAGGAATACACCCCCGCGTAATTAGCTCCATATGGTTGCATTCTAATTAATGAAGCCGAATTTCTAAATGGTTCACATTCCTTCCGCAGGCGACTGAAAGCAGTAGCGCGGGGTCGACTCAGAGCAACCCTTGGGACACCACTCTAAATAGGGGGTTGAATATAATGAAGAACAAGGATAAGCTTAGTAAGCCGACGTCAGCTGGTCGTGTGGCCGGCAAAGGCTTGTCGACAAAATGGGGGTCATACTATACCGCTGGTGTGCGGAAGGAGAAAAAGACCAGCTCGGAAAGCCAGGCGCGAGAGGTTCAAGAACTCAAGGCACAGGTGGCGCGGATTCCGGAGATTGTCCAAGAGCAAGTGGAACAACGACTCGGAGCGACGATCACCGCCCTTGTGCCTACCTTGATCTCGGGGTTGAGTGCGTGGATTGCGGGCGGCCAACAGGGGCCACCCCCGATTCCTAGCTTCACGGCCAGCAACTCGCATAATGCGATGGCGGGGCCATTGGTGCCTCCGGCGGAGGCGGCATTGGTGTCTCCGACGCCGGCACGGGAGCTTAATGCACCCGGGTGTACGCCGGCCGGCACCTCTTCAGCAAGCGGCCGCTCCGTCAACTGCACGCCCGCCGTTGGCGGTGCCTCGACATTAGCCGAGCTCGACGCCATCATCACGGTAACTAATTAAGCCTCTCTCGGCCGAGGACTTCATCTCCTTGCCTTTGACTGGGCATCCCTGATGCCCTACATGTTTTCGCAGGGCGCCGTCGACGTTCCGTGCACTCTCCTCCACTTCGTGAACAACGAGTTGGTCGATGTCGCCAAGGGCAAAATCGTTCAACCGGGCAACCCCTTGTTCCACGGTACCCAGATGCCACCCAACTTGTTTAGGGTTCAACTGGTTCGGGTGCTGCCAGGCTGCGACGACTTGTTACCTCCGATTCGACCCGTCGGGGCCGACGATGATGACGTGATGACCCTCAGCGCCTGCCTGAGCTGGCCCCTGCTTTGGCCGAAGAGCCAGATTCGTTTGGGGGCGGGGGACACCACCCCAAAGACAACACCGCCAGTCGTGCCGGCGCCAAGTCGGCCCCATGGCAAGACCGCCGTAACGGTGCTGGACATCCCTATGCCACTGGATCCAAACATGCATATGGCACAGGATCAGAACGACGACGACGACGACGATGATACATTTGGCAACGTCGATCAGTACTTTGCCGAGCATGGGTACGATGGCGACTTCATGGGGCCTCCTTCTCAAGAATCAAACCCAACAAAAGACGTGTGCGATCTAGCTCGTACCGCGGAGAAGCCAAGTTGCAACAGGCGCCGTCTGGCGTTCAGCTCTCAGGAGACACCTCCAGCTGCCGACTTCACCGAGCCTCAGATAGGCGAGGTGCGAAATATTATCAGCCCCAACACACTCAAGAAGGCGGTCTGTGAGCAGAACTCGGTCCCATTACAGGAGAAGAAGAAGGCACGCAAAAGAAAGACTAAGAAGGGTGCGAGCCAGCCGGCACCGAGTACGATCCGTGCTCAGGACGGGCCACCTTCACCGCAGGATATCTCGAGGAGGGTGCATGTGGCGGGTAGGGCAATGCTACCACCAAATATGCTCAATGCTGCAACCGGTGCTATGCGGAGTCTGCACGATAGTGTTCTTTCTTTGGAGAAGCGGTGTCTCAGAGAGAAGGATGTGGCATACCCGGTTTTCGTGGCCAAGGTGCCAGAGGGCAAGGGCTTTGTGGATGGCGACATCGGGGGTACGATCGTCCTGCGGTTTGATGACATCTTTGCTATGTTTAACCTTCATCCGCTGCACTACACCTTCGTTCGGCTATTTTCACTGAGTATGGAGATGCGGATCATTCGCGACAAGACCCCGGACATCGTGATAGTCGACCCCTTCTACATGCGTGCCAAGATCTTGGGCAGCGCTGGGGACCGGCAAGTCGCGAGTTCTTACCTCGAAGGCGTCATTCTGGCAAACCAAGATAAGGATAACTTCCTCGTGCCTTACTTTCCTGAGTAAGTCCTCCCCTCAACCGGCCCGTAACATATGAATTCTTACTTTTCGATCGTTTTTCTTTTAACATTCCGTGTTTTCTGCAGTGACACACGTTGCACGCTCATCCTCCTAAGCCCCAAATATTCCATGGCCACATATTTCGACCCGGACCATCAGTCGAACGTAGACTACACAAATGTCAAGAAGGTTCTTGATGATGTTCTCCCCGGCTACGCCCAATCTGGAGGCACCTTCACCAGGCCTATTCGTAAGTACGACAAGCACGTGTTCTCCCACAATACGACGTTCTGCTGCGTCAAGCAGCCGCCTGGCGGTCAGAAGGGTGCCTACTACGCCATCCATCACATGCGGGCGATCGTATGGGACCATCATCAACTTCTGCTACTGAGTAAACTCCAAGATTGGGCCGCGAGCATGTCGGCAATCCAGGACGCGGACCTCCGACAAGAATTCTTTCGCATCCAGTCGGAGTTTGCGGAAATCATCCATCAAGATGTCCTTCGTACCTCGGGGCAATTCTACCTCAGAAATCAACTGTCCAACAGTGACATCGACACAATGCTACAAATGCAGGATGACAATGCCCATTCTTTCATGACTCCCACGATAGACGGCGGCTTCATCCACGCTCCGGTCCCTTGAGTCGAGTTGTCTAGTTCTGAAACATCGATTGGCTCATGTTGTAATTAAACTTTAATGAACTTGTAGTATGTCTCTTTGGTTTCGAGAGTCGTTCAACTTAGATGTAATCGATGCTATTAATGTCTTGCTTTTCTCTTCCGATTGTTCTGTTGCATAATTATATATTGCTTATGTATTGTCTATGAATTGGTACTAACGTTTCGTTTGGCTAGTGCATAGCGATGCCGACGTATGTCATGTACAAGGGTAAGGTTCCCGGAGTCTACGATGACTGGGAGGAGTGTCGGAGACAGGTTCACCGATTCAGCGGTAACAGTTACAAAGGGTACACCACTAGGGCCGAGGCCGAATCTAGATACGCCCGCTATCTAGCGGGAGAGGGGAGGGAGCGTTGGAGGAACCGGATGAAGACGAGTTTCATCGTGATGATGCTCATCGTGATGACCGCAGCTCTCTTCTATGTGATGGTAGTTTAGATGATCGATATCGACTTGTAATGCGAAGACAAACTCGCTACTCGCGGTCTCGAGACTTGTAATATAATGTTCTATCTTTGTTCGGTCTTTTTAATTCGGAGACTAATATGATGAATTGTATTCGGAGACTAATATGATGAATTGTATTCAAAGACTAATCTTCTATTGTATTTGATGAATCTATTGTTGATGTGTGCTGTCTATATTTTGTCAAATTATACATTTTGTAACCTGTGCAAAAAACAGAAAATAAAAAAATAAAAAAACCTAATATTCATACTAATGGCGCATCACACGACAGTGCGCCATTAGTATGACAGTGCATACTAATGGCGCATCACCGGGTAGTGCGCCATTAGTATGCTGCGGTTACTAATGGCGCATCCAGAGGTGGTGCGCCATTAGTATGCCAAAGCACCTGGGTATACATGCCCCCTGGGAGGCATACTAATGGCGCACCCTCACATATACTAATGGCGCACCAGGTGGTGCGCCATTAGTATACCAGATACTAATGGCGCACCAGGTGGTGCGCCATTAGTAAAAATTACTAATGGCGTGCTATCAATGGCGCACCAGTGATGCGCCATTAATGGCCATATTAGGTGCGCCATTAGTAGTGGTATTTCTAGTAGTGGTTGTTCCGTTTACATGAATAAAACCTTCTATGATCATACACCCATTGTTGATGGTTTATTGAATCTTGATCGTAGTGATACACATATTCATAATATTGATGCCAAAAGATGCAAAGTTGATAATGATAGTGCAACATATTTGTGGCACTGCCGTTTGGGTCATATCGGTGTAAAGCGCATGAATAAACTCCATAAAGATGGACTTTTGGAATCACTTGATTATGAATCATTTGATGCTTGTGAACCATGCCTTATGGGCAAGATGACTAAAACTCCGTTCTCCGGAACAATGGAACGAGCTACTGACTTATTGGAAATAATACATACCGATGTATGCGGTCTAATGAGTGTTGAGACTCGTGGCAGGAATCGTTATTTTCTTACCTTCACAGATGATTTGAGCAGATATGGTTATATCTACTTAATGAAACACAAGTCTGAAACATTTGAAAAGTTCAAAGAATTTCAGAGTGAAGTGGAAAATCATCGTAACAAGAAAATAAAGTTTCTATGATCTAATCGTGGAGGAGAATATTTGAGTTACAAGTTTGGTCTCCATTTGAAACAACATGGGATAGTTTCACAATTAACGCCACTTGGAACACCACAGCGAAATGGTGTGTCCGAACATCGTAACTGTACTTTATTAGATATGGTGCAATCTATGATGTCTCTTACCGATTTACCACTATCGTTTTGGGGTTATGCATTAGAGACAACTGCATTCACTTTAAACAGGGCACCATCAAAATCCGTTGAGACAACGCCTTATGAACTGTGGTTTGGCAAGAAACCAACGTTGTTGTTTCTTAAAGTTTGGAGCTGCGATGCTTATGTGGAAAAACTTCAACCTGATAAGCTTGAACCCAAATCGGAGAAGTGCGTCTTCGTAGGATACCCAAAGGAAACTGTTGGGTACACCTTCTATCACAGATCCGAAGGCAAAATCTTTGTTGCTAAGAATGGATCCTTTCTAGAGAAGGAGTTTCTCTCGAAAGAAGTGAGTGGGAGGAAAGTAGAACTTGGTGAGGTAATTGTACCTTCTCCCGAATTGGAAAGTAGTTCATCACAGAAAACGGTTCCAGTGATTCCTACACCAATTAGTGAGGAAGCTAATGATGATGATCATGAAACTTCAGATCAAGTTACTACCAAACCTCGTAGGTCTTCCAGGGTGCGATCCGCATCAGAGTGGTACGGTAATCCTATTCTGGAAATCATGTTACTAGACCATGATAAACCTATAGACTATGAGGAAGTGATGATGAGCCCAGATTTCGCAAAATGGCTTGAGGCCATGAAATCTGAGATGGGATCCATGTATGAGAACAAAGTGTGGACTTTGGTGGACTTTCCCGATGGTCGGCAAGCCATATTAAATAAATGGATCTTCAAGAGGAAGACGGACACTGATAGTAGTATTACTATTTACAAAGCTCGACTTGTTGCGAAAGGTTCGACAAGTTCAAGGAGTTGACTATGATGAGACTTTCTCACCCATAGCGATGCTTAAGTCTGTCCGAATCATGTTAGCAATTGCTGCATTTTATGATTATGAAATTTGGCGAATGGATGTAAAAACTGCATTCCTGAATGGATTTCTGGAAGAAGAGTTGTATATGATGCAACCGGAAGGTTTTGTCGATCCAAAGGGTGCTGGCAAAGTGTGCAAGCTCCAGCGATCCATTTATGGACTGGTACAAGCCTCTCGGAGTTGGAATAAACGCTTTGATAGTGTGATCAAAGCATATGGTTTTATACAGACTTTTGGAGAAGCCTCTATTTACAAGAAATTGAGTGGAAGCTCTGTAGCATTTCTAATCTTATATGTAGATGACATATTGTTGACTGAAATAATATAGAATTTCTGGGTAGCATAAAGGGATACTTGAATAAGAGTTTTCCAATGAAAGACCTCGGAGAAGCTGCTTACATATTGGGTATCAAGATCTATAAAGATAGATCAAGACGCTTAATTGGACTTCCACAAAGCACATACCTTGGTAAAGTTTGGAAGAAGTTCATAATGGATTAGTCAAAGAAAGGGTTCTTGCCTGTATTACAAGGTGTAAAGTTGAGTAAGACTCAAAACCCGACCACGGTAGAAAATAGAAAGAGAATGAAAGTCATTCTCTATGCCACAATCATAGGTTCTATAAAGTATGTTGTGCTGCGTACCAGACCTATTGTGTACCCTATCCTGAGTTTGGCAAGGGAGTACAATTTTGATCTAGGAATAGCTCACTGGACAGCAGTCAAGATTATCCTTAGTGAGGACTCAGGAAATAATTCTCGATGATGGAGGTGATAAACGAGCTCGTCGTAAAGAGTTACATTGATACAAGCTTTTACACTGATCCAGATGACTCGAAGTCTCAATCTGGATACATATTTAAAGTGGGAGCAATTAGCTAGAGTAGCTCCGTGCAGAGAATTGTAGACATAGAATATCTGCAAAATACATACGGCTCTGAATGTGACACACCCGTTGACTAAACTTCTCTCACGAGCAAAACATGATCACACCTTAGTACTCTTTGGGTGTTAATCACATAGCGATGTGAACTAGATTATTGACTCTAGTAAACCCTTTGGGTGTTGGTCACATGACGATGTGAACTATGGGTGTTAATCACATACAAATGTGAATATTGGTGTTAAATCACATGGTGGTGTGAACTAGATTATTGACTCTAGTGCAAGTGGGAGAGATAAGGAAATATGCCCTAGAGGCAATAATAAAGTTATTATTTATATCCTTAATTCATGATAAATGTTTATGATTCATGCTAGAATTGTATTAACCGAAAACTTAGTACATGTGTGAATACGTAGACAAAACCTATAGTCCCTAGTATGCCTCTACTTGACTAGCTCGTTGATCAAAGATGGTTATGTTTCCTAACCATAGATGATGACCCACAAGTGTAGGGGATCAATCGTAGTCCTTTCGATAAGTAAGAGTGTCGAACCCAACGAGGAGCAGAAGGAAATGATAAGCGGTTTTCAGTAAGGTTTTCTCTGCAAGCACTGAAATTGTAGGTGATAGGTAGTTTTTTGATAAGATAAATGGTAACGAGTAACAAGTAAATAAAGTAAATAAAGTGTAGCAAGGTGGCCCAATCCTTTGTGTAGCAAAGGATAAGCCTGGACAATTTCTAGTAATGAGAAAGAGCTCCCGAGGACACATGGGAATTATCGTCGAGCTAGTTTTCATCACGTTCATATGATTCACGTTCGATACTTTAATAATTTGATATGTGGGTGGACCGGTGCTTGGGTACTGCCCTTACTTGGACAAGCACCCCTATTGCAAGCATCCTCAACTACAAAAGAAGTATTAAGATAAACCTAACCACAACATTAAACATATGGATCCAAATCAGCCCCTAACGAAGCAACGCATAAACTAGGGTTTAAGCTTCTGTCACTCTAGCAACCCATCATCTACTTATTACTTCCCTATGCCTTCCTCTAGGCCCAAATAATGGTGAAGTGTCATGTAGTCGACGTTCACATAATACCACTAGAGGAAAAGACAACATACATCTCATCAAAATATCGAACGAATACCAAATTCACATGACTACTAATAGCAAGACTTCACCCATGTCCTCAGGAACAAATGTAACTACTCACAAAGCATATTCATGTTCATAATCAGAGGAGTAATAATATGCATAAAGGATCTGAACATATGATCTTCCACCAAGTAAACCAATTAGCATCAACTACAAGGAGTAATCAACACTACTAGCAACCCACAGGTACCAATTTGTGGTTTTGATACAAGATTGGATACAAGAGATGAACTAGGGTTTTGAGAGGAGATGGAGCTGGTGAAGATGTTGATGGATATTGACCCCCTCTCGATGAGAGGATCGTTGGTGATGATGTTGGTGATGATTTCCCCCTCCCGGAGGGAAGTGTCCCCGGTAGAACAGCTCTGCTAGAGCCCTAGATTGGTTCCGCCAAGGTTTCGCCTCGTGGCGGCGGAGTTTCGTCCCGTAAGCTTGCCGACGATTTTTTCCAGGGTAAAAGCTATGATATAGCGGAAGATGGACACCGGGCGCCCACCAGGGGGTCCAGAAGACAAGGGACGCGCCCAGTAGGGGGGGCACTCTCCTGGATGAGGTGTGGGCCCCCTGGTGTATTTCTTTCACCCAAAAATTCTTATTAATTCCAAAAAGATGTTTCGTGGAGTTTCAGGACTTTTGGAGCTATGCAGAATAGGTTTCCAGTGTTTGCTCCTTTTCCAGCCAGAATTCTAGCTGTCGGCATTCCCCCTCTTCATGGTAAGCCTTGTAAAATAAGAGAGAATAGCCATAAGTATTGAGATATAATGTGTAATAACAGCCCATAATGCAATAAATATTGATATAAAAGCATGATGCAAAATGGATGTATCAACTGCCCCAAGCTTAGACCTCGCTTGTCCCCAAGCGGAAGTCGAAATCGAAAAATATGTCCACATGTTTAGAGATAAAGGTGTCGATAAAAATAAAATACGGACATGAGGGCATCATGATCATTCTTCTAACAGCAACATAAATAGGTTTTATCATATGATTTCTTATGCTCAAGTAACAATCAATTCACAATGTTAAGTATGGTTCAAAAACTTCATTGGGAACTAACAAACTATAATCTCAGTCATTGAAGCAATTGCAATTTATCGTAACATCAAAAAGAGTCCACAATAGAGCTTTTCAGCAAGCTCACATACTCAACTATCTTGTAGTCTTCTACAATTGCTAACACTCACGCAATACTTGTGGTTATAGAGTTTCAGCTGGACACTGAGAAAGATAGGGGCTTATTGTGTTGCCTCCCAACGTATTCACCTTTAGGTGATGTCAACAATAATAGCCCATGCTAACTAACATCCAATTGGATATATATATCATGATCTTTCAAACATAAGGAGCTTGCCAAAGGATAAAATGAAAAAGGGAAAGGTGAGGATCACCTTGACTCAAGCATAAAGTAAAAACATAAAGTAAAAGATAGGCCCTTCGCAGAGGGAAGCAGAGGTTGTCATGTGCGTTTAGGGTTGATGCACAAAATCTTAATGCAAAAGAACGTTACTTTATATTGCCCCTTGTATGTGGACCTTTATTATGCAGTCCGTCGCTTTTATTACTTCCACAACAAGTTCGTACAAAGCTTATTTTCTCTGCACTAATAAGTCATACATATTTAGATAGCAATTTTTATTGCTTGCAACATGACAACTTACTTGAAGGATCTTACTCAATCCATAGGTAGGTATGGTGGACTCTCATGGCGAAACTGGGTTTAAGGATATTTGGAAGCACAAGTAGTATCTCTACTTGGTGCAAGGAATTTTGCTAGCATGAGGGGGAAAGGCAAGCTCAACATGTTTGGAAGGTCAATGACAATATACTTTAACTGAGATGCGCGAAAACATAAACCATTACGTTGTCTTCCTTGTCCAACGTCAACTCTTTTAGCATGTCATACCTAATGAGCGCTCCCAATTATAAAAAGGTGTCCAAGATAATATATTTGTATGTGAACCCCTCTTTCCTTATCACTTCCTATTAATTGCAACGATGACCAAAACTACATTTATCAACTCTCAACAATATTTATGCCTCATACTTTATATGTGTGAAGTTATCACTATCCATAAGATCAATATGAACTCTTTTATTCTTTCTACTTTCTCAAGATCATAACAACATAGCAAAGCCCTTGACTCAACACTAATCTTTATTATAGATAGCTCACGGACTCGATTACAAAAAGAGATCACAAAACAAAACTCAAACTACTTGATATCAAAACTTCAATCTACTAGATCAAGATACTACTAAAAGGATCGAACTAAATAAAATGGTAAAGATAGGAGTGTGATGGTGATACGATACCGGGGCACCTCCCCCAAGCTTGGCAGTTGCCAAGGGGAGTGCCCATACCCATGTGATTATTTTTCCTTCTTCATGGTTGGTGTTATGATCTTCTTGGCGATGATGCCCTTCAGGATACGGTTCTCCTCCTCGAGCTTGTTGACTTGTTGTTTGAGATCCATAATTTCTTTACGGAGCTTGCCCGTAACGGCCAAAGCTACTTTTACCCAAGGATGCTGCATAGCTTCTGGAGAACAAGTGAAACTCTTGGAAGGGGTGACCGAAGTAGGGATAGCCAGGCTAGGTAGTTCCCCCATAGTGAATTCTGCTTGGAGGCGAGAGGTAACTTCTTGATCCTCCTCCATGGCATCTATCCTTTTCAAATCAGCCTCCATCTCATCCTCCGTTGATGGTCCAAAGTGATAGGCATCACTATTTTCTCCTAGACCTGGTGTTGGGTGAGACACCCGACTCTCCCCGACTAACTCCTGAGAAGACATCTTGCTTTATTCTGCAACAGGAACAGCTCGAAATGAAAACAGAAGATATTTGCGTGATACGGTGGTCAAAACCTTCGGGAGTATATATAATGAATTTTTACCGACCAAAATACGTAACGTGCAAGAAAACGGAGTCCGGGAGGCACACGAGGTGCCCACGAGACAGGGGGGCGCACCCAGTAGGGGGGGGGCCTCCACTCTCGTGGGGGCCTCGTGTCCCTTTCGGACTACTTCTTTCTTCCTAAAATTCTTAAATATTCCAAAACTGATAAAAATTGCCATTGGAGTTATTTTGGAGTCGGTTTACTTACCGTACCACATACCTATTCCTTTTCGGAGTCTGGAACATTCTGGAAAGTGTCCCTTATGTATTCCTCAGGGGTTACGGTTTTAATGATATTAGTTTCAACATTGATAGGATTACCTGAAATATAATGTTTAATTCTTTGACCGTTTACCACCCTTGGACTTGTGCCTTCGAAGTTGTTGATTTTTATAGCACCAGAACGATAGACCTCCTCGATAACGTAGGGACCTTCCCATTTTGAGAGAAGTTTTCCTGCAAAAAATCTTAAAGGAGAGTTGAATAATAATACATAATCTCCTACGTTAAACTCACGCTTTTGTATCCTTTTATCATGCCAGCGTTTGACTTTTTCTTTGAATAGCTTGGCATTCTCATATGCTTGGGTTCTCCATTCATCAAGTGAGATAATATCAAACAACCTCTTCTCACCGTCAAGTTTGAAGTCATAATTGAGCTCTTTAATAGCCCAATATGCCTGATGTTCAAGTTCAAGAGGTAAATGACACGCTTTTCCATAAACCATCTTATATGGAGACATACCCATAGGATTTTTGTATGCAGTTCTATAGGCCCATGATGCACCATAAATTTTTTTGGACCAATTCTTTCTAGATCTATTCACAGTCTTTTGCAAAATTAATTTGAGCTCTCTATTGCTCAACTCTAATTGACCACTAGACTGCGGATGATAAGCAGATGCGATTCTATGATTGACATCATACTTAGCAAGCATCTTACGGAAAGCACCATAAATAAAGTGTGAACCACCATCAGTCATAAGATATCTAGGGACTCCAAACCTCGGAAAAATAACTTCCTTAAGCATTTTAATAGAAGTGTTATGATCGACACTACTAGTTGGAATAGCTTCTACCCACTTAGTAACGTAATCAACAGCAACTAAAATATGTGTATAACCATTAGAGGCAGGAAAAGGTCCCATATAATCAAAGCCCCAAACATCAAACGGTTCAATAACAAGAGAATAATTCATAGGCATTTCTTGACGTCTACTAATGTTACCTATTCTTTGACATTCATCACAAGATAAGACAAACTTGCGAGCATCTTTGAAGAGAGTAGGCCAATAAAAACCAGACTGTAGTACATTGTGTGCAGTTCTGTCTCCAGCGTGGTGTCCTCCATAGGATTCAGAGTGACACTTGCGTAGGATCTATTCCTGTTCATGCTCAGGCACACAACGTCTAATAACACCATCTACTCCTTCTTTATAAAGGTGTGGGTCATCCCAGAAGTAATGCCTTAAATCATAAAAGAACTTTTTCTTTTGCTGGTATGTGAAACTAGGCTGTATAAATTTAGCAACAACGTAATTAGCATAATAAGCATACCAAGGAGAAGTACAAGAAGCATTAACGACCGCTAATTGTTCATCAGGAAAGCTATCATCAATAGGTAGTGGGTCATCAAGAACATTCTCTAACCTAGACAAGTTGTGTGCAACGGGGTTCTCAGCTCCTTTTCTATCAATAATGTGCAAGTCAAATTCTTGGAGCAAGAGAACCCATCTAATGAGTCTAGGCTTAGCATCTTTCTTTTCCATAAGATATTTAATAGCAGCATGATTAGTGTGAATAGTAACTTTAGAATCAACAATTTAAGGTCTAAACTTATCACATGCAAACACAACTGCTAAGAATTCTTCTTCAGTAGTAGCATAATTTCTCTGGGCAGTGTCAAGAGTCTTACTAGCATACTGGATAACATTCAATTTCTTATCGACTCTTTGCCCTAGAACAACACCTACATCATAATCACTAGCATTGCACATAATTTCAAAAGGTAAATTCCAATCAGATGGCTGAACAATAGGTGCAGTGATCAAAGCTTTCTTAAGTATTTCAAAAGCTTCTACACAATCATCATCAAAGACAAAAGGAATATATTTTTGCAATAAATTAGTCAGAGGCCTAGAGATTTTAGAAAAGTCCTTAATGAACCTCCTATAAAAACCAGTGTGACCAAGGAAACTTGTTATACCTTTTATGTCCTTGGGACATGGCATCTTTTCAATAGCATCAACCTTGGCTTTGTCAACTTCAATACCTCTCTCGGAGATCTTGTGCCCCAAGAATGCCTTCATTAACCATAAAGTGACACTTTTCCCAATTCAGGACGAGACTAGTGTCTTCGCATGTCTGCAAAACTCGATCAAGGTTGCTCAAACAATCATCAAAAGAGGATCCATAAACGGAGAAATCATCCATGAATACCTCACAAATCTTTTCACAAAAACCAGAGAATATAGCCATCATGCATCTTTGAAAGGTAGCAGGTGCATTACATAAACCAAAAGGCATACGTCTATAAGCAAAAGTACCAAAAGGGCAAGTAAAAGTAGTCTTAGATTGATCCTTCGCTGACATAGGTATTTGAGAGAAGCCAAAGTAACCATCTAGAAAGCAGAAATGTGTGTGTTTGGATAGTCTTTCTAGCATTTGATCAATAAAAGGTAAAGGGTAATGATCTTTCTTAGTAGCTTTATTTAACTTACGGAAATCAATTACCATCCTATAACATGTAATAATTCTTTGCGGGATCAATTCATCTTTATCATTAGGAACAACGGTAATACCTCCCTTTTTAGGAACACAATGGACAGGGCTTACCCATTCACTATCAGCAATGGGATAAATAATACCTGCCTCAAGGAGCTTTAGTATCTCCTTTCTTACCACTTCCTTCATCTTGAGATTTAATCGTGTTTTGAGGATCTCTAACTGGTTTGGCATCTTTTTCCACTGTAATTTTCTGTTGGCATAATGTGGGACTAATGCCCTTAAGATCATCCAGAGTATATCCAATAGCTACTCTATGCTTCTTCAGAGTTTTCAATAATCTTTCTTCTTCTTTCTCTGAAAGGTTAGCACTAATAATAATAGGATATATTTCCTTTTCATCAAGATAAGCATACTTAAGATTATCAGGTAACGGTTTGAGTTCAAACACGGGATCACCCTTGGGTGGAGGGGGATCCCCTAGAATTTCAACGGGAAGGTTATGTTTCAGGCTTTTAGCATAGGCTCCTGTTTAAGGAACACTTCATCTATTTCCTTTCTATCCTTCATAAACATATCATTTTCATGGTCTAGCAAATATTGTTCTAACGGATCAGTAGGAGGAACAGCAATGGAAGCAAGACCAATAATCTCATCCTTACTAGGTGGTTCCCTATCACGAGGTTTTCTATGAAACTTAGCAAAATTAAACTCATGAGACATACCATCTATGCCAACTGTGGCAGTATCTTTTTCACAATGAATATTACCACTAGCTGTATTCAAGAAGGGTCTACCGAAAATAATGGGACAAAAATCATCTTGTGAGGAACCAAGAACAAGAAAATCAGCAGGGTATTTAACCTTCCCACACAAGACTTCAACATCTCTAACAATCCCAAAGGGTTTAATGGTATCCCTATTAGCAAGCTTAATAGTAACATCAATGTCTTCTAATTCAATGGGTGCAATGTCATGCATAATTTCTTGATATAAGGTATAAGGTATTGCACTAGCACTATCACCCATATCACATAAGCCATGATAACAATGATCTCCTATTTTAACAAAAATAACAGGCATGCCTACGATAGGTCTACGTGTCTTAGTATCTGGTCTAGCAATATTAGCAGTCTCACCACAGAAATAACATGCCCATCTAAATCATCATCCAAGAGATCTTTAACCATAGCAATACTAGGTTCAACATTAATTTGCTTAGGAGGTGTATAAGTCCTAGTATTACTCTTATGAACAACAGTCGAAGCCTTATCATGATCTTTTATCCTAACGGGAAAAGGAGGTTTCTCAACATAAGTAGTAGGAACAATAGGATCATTATAGGCGATAGTCTTTTCTTCGACTGTAATAGGTGCAACTACTTTCACTTCAACAGGAGGATTGTATTTAAGCCACTTCTCTTTAGGGAGATCAACGTGAGTAGCGAAAGATTCATAGAAAGAAGCTACTATCTCAGAGTCAAGTCCATACTTAGCGCTAAATCCACGGAAAGTATCGGTATCCATAAAAGATTTAACACAATCGAACTTAGGTGTCATACATGACTCCTTACCATCGTCGGAACCCCAATCTTCAGAGTTGCTTTTAATTCTTTCCAATAAGTCCCATTTGAAATCAATAGTCTTCAGCATATAAGAACCAGCACAGGAAGTATCGAGGAGGTTGCGATTATCAAGAGAAAGCCGTGCATAAAAGTTCTGAATAATCATTTCCCAGGAGAGCCCATGATTGGGGCACGAATATAACATTGACTTAAGCCTCCCCCAAGCTTGAGCGATGCTTTCTCCTTCCCGAGGCCAGAAATTATATATGTAATTACGATCATGATGAACAAGATGCATAGGATAGAACTTCTGGTGAAATTCCAACTTCAAACGCTTATAATTCCAAGATCTCGTATCATCACATAGTCTATACCATGTCAATGCATATCCCTTCAAAGATAAAGGGAAGACCTTCCTTTTGACAACATCATAGGAAATACCTGCAAGCTTAAATAATCCACAGACTTCATCCACAAAGATAAGGTGTAAATCGGGATGCAATGTTCCATCTCCTGTAAATGGATTAGCTAGCAGTTTCTCTATCATACCGGAAGGAATCTCAAAGTAAATATTTTCATAAAGTTCAGTAGGTTGAGGAGCAACTCTTTGCTCTTCTGGTCGGGGTGAAGATACCCCGAACAAGCCCCTCAAAGGATTAGTTTCCATAGTGACAAGTAACAGAAAATTTCAGCACACCATATAAATGTTTCCTTACCAAGTTCCACTCACCAAAAGCGCTACACTCCCCGGCAACGGCGCCAGAAAAGAGTCTTGATGACCCACAGTGTAGGGGATCAATCGTAGTCCTTTTGATAAGTAAAAGTGTCAAACCCAACGAGGAGCAGAAGGAAATGATAAGCGGTTTTCAGTAAGGTTTTCTCTGCAAGCACTGAAATTGTAGGTGATAGATAGTTTTTTGATAAGATAAATGGTAACGAGTAACAAGTAAATAAAGTAAATAAAGTGCAGCAAGGTCGCCCAATCCTTTATGTAGCAAAGGATAAGCCTGGACAATTTCTAATAATGAGAAAGAGCTCCCGAGGACACATGGGAATTATCGTCAAGCTAGTTTTCATCACGTTCATATGATTCGCGTTTAGTACTTTGATAATTTGATATGTGGGTGGACCGGTGCTTGGGTACTGCCCTTACTTGGACAAGCATACCACTTAGATTAACCCCTATTGCAAGCATCTGCAACTACAAAAGAAGTATTAAGGTAAACCTAACCACAGCATTAAACATATGGATCCAAATCAGCCCCTAATGAAGCAACGCATAAACTAGGGTTTAAGCTTCTGTCACTCTAGCAACCCATCATCTACTTATTACTTCCCTATGCCTTCCTCTAGGCCCAAATAATGGTGAAGTGTCATGTAGTCGACGTTCACATAATACCACTAGAGGAAAAGACAACATACATCTCATCAAAATATCGAACGAATACCAAATTCACATGACTACTAATAGCAAGACTTCACCCATGTCCTCAGGAACAAACGTAACTACTCACAAAGCATATTCATGTTCATAATCAAAGGAGTAATAATATGCATAAAGGATCTGAACATATGATCTTCCACCAAGTAAACCAATTAGCATCAACTACAAGGAGTAATCAACACTACTAGCAACCCACAGGTACCAATTTGTGGTTTTGATACAAGATTGGATACAAGAGATGAACTAGGATTTTGAGAGGAGATGGTGCTGGTGAAGATGTTGATGGAGATTGACCCCCTCTCGATGAGAGGATCATTGGTGATGACGTTGGTGATGATTTCCCCCTTCCGGAGGGAAGTGTCCTCGGCAAAACAGCTCCGCCAGAGCCCTAGATTGGTTCCGCCAAGGTTCCGCCTCGTGGCGGCGGAGTTTCGTCCCGTAAGCTTGCCGACGATTTTTTCCAGGGTAAGCTATGATATAGCGGAAGATGGACACTGGGAGCCCACCAGGGGGTCCAGGAGACAGGGGGCGCGCCCCCCCACTCTCCTAGATGAGGTGTGGGCCCCCTGGTGTATTTCTTTCGCCCAAAAATTCTTATTAATTCCAAAAAGATGTTTCGTGGAGTTTCAGGACTTTTGGAGCTGTGCAGAATAGGTTTCCAATGTTTGCTCCTTTTCTAGCCAGAATTACAGTTGTCGGCATTCTCCCTCTTCATGGTAAACCTTGTAAAATAAGAGAGAATAGCCATAATTATTGAGATATAATGTGTAATAACAGCCCATAATGCAATAAATATTGATATAAAAGCATGATGCAAAATGGACGTATCAATAGACATGTGTTGTCATTTGATGAACGAGATCACATCATTAGGAGAATGATGTGATGGACATGACCCATCCGTTAGCTTAGCATTATGATCATGTTAGTTTCATTGCTACTTCTTTCTTCATGACTTATACAAGTTCCTCAGACTATGAGATTATGCAACTTCCGAATACCAGAGGAACACTTTGTGTGCTACCAAACGTCACAACGTAAAAGGGTGATTATAAAGGTGCTCTATTGGTGTCTCGGAAGGTGTTTGTTGGGTTGGCATAGATCGGGATTAGGATTTGTCACTCCGTGTTTCAGAGAGGTATCTCTGGGCCCTCTCGGTAATACTCATCACTATAAGCCTTGCAAGCATTGTAACTAATGAGTTAGTTGCGGGATGAAGTATTACGAAACGAGTAAAGAGACTTGCCGGTAACGAGATTGATCTAGGTATTGAGATACCGACGATCAAATCTCGGGCAAGTAACATACCGATGACAAAGGGAACAACGTATGTTGTTATGCGGTTTGACCGATAAAGATCTTCGTAGAATATGTAGAAACTAATATGAGCATCCAGGTTCATCTATTGGTTATTAACCGAGACGTGTCTTGGTCATGTCTACATAGTTCTCGAACCTGTAGGGTCCGCACGCTTAACGTTCGATGATGATTGGTATATCGAGTTTATGTGTTTTGATGTACCGAAGATAGTTCGGGGTCCCGGATGTGATCACGGACATGACAAGGAGTCTCGAAATGGTCTAGACATAAAGATTGATATATTGGATGACTATGTTTGGACATTAGAATGGTTTCGGATGAGTTCGGACATTTATCGGAGTACCGGGGGTTACCGGAACCCTCCCGGGGAGCATATGGGCCTTAATGGGCCTTAGTGGG